>NC_030440.2:17530788-17610788 GCF_001660625.3 Ictalurus punctatus | reverse complement strand
GCACAACACACACACGAGAAGGAGTGTGAGTAACGAAATGAGACGGAGGGAGAAACACGAACACGACCGATGGAAAAAAAGACTCTCTGAGGGTTTGTCGGAAAATAAAGGGTTCTGATTAAGGGATCCAGTCTGTTGTAGGGTTCTACAAGGAACCGTTACGGTTCTCCCCGGAGGAATGACCAAATAATTCTAATAATAAATTCTAATAATTCCATTAATAATAAATCCAAAGAGTTTCTTTTCCCGTCGTATTTAACTCACGCTTTTTAATAATCGGCTTTTCACGATGACAAGTTGAGGAATTTAACGCACCGTATTACGGTAAAACACACACGTCACGGTGGGGATTTCTGTGTTTATGTAACGTTTATGGAAGGAGTCTCCAGTGTCAGTGCTTTGTAACAGTCAGAGGTAAAGCGGGGACTTTAGGTTTTCGGGTGAGTTTACGCGTCGCAGGTTCACACTAACATGACACGCTGCGTTTTCTTGTCCGTTTTGTTTCTCTTGTTAACTTTAAGAGAGAACAAATAGAGCTTTCTGAGGGAAAGACTGTCTGCAGCTGCCATAACGTAAATGAGAACTTGTTTCACACACAACTGTAAACAGATTTTGTCGTTCTTTAATGAATTGAAATCGTACACGTTGACAGATTTTGCTATATAAAAGGAATAAAAGACTTCAGGACACGGTGTTATAGGAAAATCATCCGTTTTGGAAACGTGAGAGTGACTGCGCTTCATCACGCCATGCCGTCACTGATTATTTCACTATAACAGCATGACACAGACGGGTTTATCCCTGACATAATCCATCGAGGAAGACAAAAACATAAGGTTAGGTGTTAAAGATGGATAATGAATACTCTCAACAGTGGCAAATGGGTCTAAAATCTTGATTTTAAAACCTGACAAAGATCACCTAAGCTATAAAACAAGTCACTACTTACTACAGAAAACTACTTATTTAACGTTGCGTATAAACGGATATCTGAGCGTGCTTTAACGGGGGAACGAGAGTTAGTACGCAGTAGAAACTGTCATGAACATTGGATTTTATTGTATTTTATTTTCAATCCAATTTTAATATGTTTTAATTAAATAGGAAGTCGGGGGGGGGGGGGGGGGGTATTCAGGACTCAGACAATATATATATGGTCACTTTTTACTCATCTTTAAGGCTTCATAAAACAATTTAAACAAATATTATTCCATAAAGATTGTTTATAATTGCATGTAAAAATGGCACATTTATGAAAGGGGGCTACACCAGTACCTTCTCTCGCAACCTATTTCGGTGGGATGTCGGTTTACTGTCATAAATTATATATTTAATATTTTATTAATGATTACAATTTTGTTTTTGGTGTAGAAACATTGGTCTGACTCCAACTTGTGGGGAATAGACTCACTAGTATCGACTCTCCTTCGCCAAAAAGTGCAGAAACTGACAATCGACTCTTTATTTATAGTTTTATAAAGAGAATCGACTCCCTACTCTCATGTAACTATCAATTCACGGTGTTCAGAATCCGAGAGTCGACTCTTTATTTTAAAAGTCGACTCCCAGCTTTCTCGTTGTACCCGAACTACATTAAAAACACGAAATATTACAATGAACACAAATCAGTTTCGGGTGTTATTATTTATTATGTTCGAGCTAAGATAATAAATGAAAATAAACCGCGCGCAAAAAAACAAACAAACAAAAAAAACCAAATAACAGTTTCAACTCATAATCGTGTCGTTTAGCCGATAGGCTAGCTAGATCACAGGCTAGGCGGTTAGCTAAAAGATTGGCTATCATGCTAAGCTAACTAGCTATCTCGCTCGCCTCGCGTGCGCATCAACGACGGGCTAGTTAGCCAGGCTATGTTTAGCTAGCTAATCCGAGTTTAACGTAAACGCTGACGCTTTGACACGCAGGTTAGCCAGCTAGCATAATTCAAACGAAATAACGTGAATAACGGTCAAACCTGTGTAGGGCTATTCAGCTAGCACGGCTGAGCTCGGCTAATTAACCTTGAGCAGTTAGCAGTAGCGAGTAAGCTAACGAATGTTTTATCACTTCTGGCTTGCATTTATTTTTTTGAATAATTCAGACAGGCCCTGTATCTTTAAGGCCACATCCACTGGGGCAAATGTTATAAACCGGGCAACTAGATTTACTCATTATTTTTAAGGCCCATTTTTATTTCCCCATCCACGCGCGGGCGGACACTCACACCCGCCGCGCACGGCTTCCTCTCTCTCACACACACTCAGAGAGAGAAGGAGTGGACCAGGCCACTGCTCTCCCGATTCCACTTCTCTAACTCTTTCTCCCTCCCGGCCATCTTACCCCCAACGCTCCCCCACCATGTCCCTCATAAACGCAGGCTCACCTCGTCGCCCCGTGTCCCCCCTGTTTTCGCTCCGTCTCCGCTGCTGCCGACTCACAGCGCCGCTCGGTCTCCAAAATGGCGCTTGTGAACAAGGAGAGAGACTGAGGCGGTAAACTCGGCAGCAGCAGAGAGGCGGCCACTTTCAGTAACCGAGCGAGCAGGGACAACGGCGCCATGGCGAGGACGGAGCACGGAACAGGCATTCATAATCAATCGCCGAGCAGGCGCCGCGACGAGACAGTATTTTGCGCACTAAACAGCGGCGAGATCTTTCCTCTGTAACACACTGTACTAACTTTTATTCAAATATAAACATCCGCAATGCGCGTCCCGGTCAGATTTCCAAGCTTTAACGGAGATGAGGGTTTCTGCAATCGATCAGTGATGCCTTGGAAGACTCACAAGTCCGCTGATGTGCGTGTGACGTCATCGCCACCGCTTCCAAATATCGCGTGATTTCGCGAGATTTTTGTACTAATTATAAACTTCTTAGGATTTATTATTGTGTATACATACATACATATACGCGCACACACACACATATATACATATACATATATTATATATATATATATATATATATATATATATATATATATATATATATACATATATGGCACTAAAAATTTAATATAAAATATACTCCTTATAATATTTATAAATCCCCCCTACACACACACAGAGCCAGGAAAATAAAACACAGAAAAGTGACTCATCATGTCTCGATAATCATTTTCACAATATATATTGTGATACGATGTACGATGTCATGCAATACTATTATCGTGAACGCTTCTTCAGTCCGTCAGCGTTTATTTAGTTAAAAAAGTCGTGTTTGTGGACTGCCAGAATTTGTTCCCATGGAAACATGCAGCACGCACCATTTTCTCTTTGTTAGTTCTTTCGTTCTTCGCAATAAAAATATCAAGTTTTAAAAAAAGCCTTTTTTTTTTAAATCAAGGCTAAGCTAGCAAATGGGCTGTGCTAAATTATACAAGTAAACACAGAACCATTTGCTAATTTCAGTATAGGAAAGCACCATAGTGTTACGGCAAGTAAAATACAATAAGGGGGCGGCTGCAGGATTCTGAAGCGGTGACGACTCTGTCATATGTAAGGTGTAATGTGTAATATGCAAATGATCAGACACTCTTCAAAAATCTAATGGATACTTATAACTTATATAGCGAAACTAAATAATTCAGCCAGGAACACATCGAATCATCAGTATATAATAATAATAATAATAAATTATATTTATATGATACATTACTACTATTATATAATACTTTTACTTCACTACTAGTAGTAATACATGTTATAATTCATCATACGTTTTAATAAATATATTATACTATTATATAATTATATATAGAACTAATACAATTCAGTGATTCAAATTTCACTAAATAATACTAACACTAAAATGATTAAAAATACTACTACTACTACTAATAATAATAATGCATTTATAATGTCATACTTTTTAATAATTGTTGTACTATATTTTATATATATATAATTATAAAACTAATATAATTATCTTATTATAAGGTTTATTTATTTAAAAATGCTACTACTATTGCTAATAATAATAGTAACAATAATAATAATAATAATAATAATAAGCAAGAGGAGGAGGAGAAAGGGACTAATGAAGGAGGAAGAGGAGGCAAAGAAAGAGGAAGAGGAGGAGAAGGAGGAGGAGGAGAAGGAGAAGGAAGAGATGGTAATTTGCAAAGTCATTTGAAATAAGAGTTTACTGGTGTAATGTCTGATCCTGATGATAAATGACTCAGATAGAAACACGATGCTGTAGGGTTTATTTGTGTAATCCCGTGTGATACACATTAAAGCATTTACACCTTCACACACACACACACACACACACACACACACACACACACACACACACACAGGCACAGTTACACTGTTGGAGTTTATGATTTAGCTGAAAATCTTTAAAAGCTCTTGATGCTACATGTCTGAGTATTCAGTAACACACAGGCATTCTGAAAGCACTGAAACGTTGATGCGTGTACAGAGGGCTCTGCTCCACACACACACACACACACACACACACACACACACGGGGCAGCTATGACGTCAGGTGCATTTTACAGAAGATGAGTTTCAGAGCCAGCTGGACATTTCTTCCTCGAAGCTGTGCGGGTCGATGAAAGGCTTATCGATGGATTTGATCATCAGCTCGCCGCAGTAGGCGCACTCGGACGCCACGATGTCGTCGATGTCCGATTTGATCTGCTCTCGGCTGCCCTGGCCTTTCCCCAGGCTCACCGCGTCCTCCTCCTTGGGTCTGTGGCGAGACTTGGTGGTCTGCGTGGCAGCAGCGAGCTTCTTCTGCAGTTCCTCCAGCTTGCTCTGCTTGTACGCCGAGAGGTGTGGCGTGACCTCCTGGAAGAGGCAGTCGTAATGGAACATGTGTCCGCACAGGAAGAGATAGAAGGGTCGGTTGAGTAAGGGGAAGTCACAGGTGGCGCACTTCTCCTGAGACTCCACCACACCGTACTTGTTCCTCATCTCCTGGATGTCCTGCCGGATGCGCCTGGCGCTCTCCGTGGCCTCCTCCATCTCCTGCTTGAGCTCCTCGATGTGCTGGTTGTACTCCTCCAGCGAGACGCAGATGGCCTCCTTGAAGTGGTCGATGGTGACGAAATCCGGGAAGAAAGGCAAGATGTCCTCGATCTTCAGCAGGTTGCAGCTGGACAGACAGTTCATCGCCTTCTTCACGTCCTTCTCCTCCTGAACCACGTGACGGGCGATTTTCAGCCACAGCTTCTTCCTCAGCTCCTCGTCGTCCTCGGGGAGGTCCGCGCACGACTTGGCCAAATCGACATCCACCTGATCTCACACACACACACACACACACACTTTAGATGTTGTACGAGTAACATCCGCTGTTCGAAATACTATTACAATAGTCTCCGAGTCCTCGCCTATGGCACGCTTTGCGCTCTTTATTTTTACGACTAGACATCAAATTTCCAATTAACTCGAGAAAAAAAAAAAAAAAACTAAAACGGATCCTAAAAGTGATTATATTATATTTTCTGTAGCTCTATACTAAATATTTATTATATAGGCTCGACAACATGACTATATTACACCCTGTGTAGGAAGCATCAATAGGGATTAGCAAGTATTTTAAATCCAGCTAAATATCGTCCGCAGGAAGACCGTACGAGCAGATCGTTCTATTCGATTCTTAAAAATGATTAAAAAAATATATTTTCTTTTAGAAACATCATTAAAAAAATTTAAAAAACCATTAATAAATATTCAAGAAAATTAAATTCGGATCAAATTGTAAAAATGAACGTGACAGACCCACTTATTTATTTATTTAATTCTGCGATAAAACTGATAACTATATATTTATATATAGGGGCGGCTGTGGATCGGGTGGTAGAGCGGGTTGTTCACTAATCATAGGGTCGGCGGTTCGATTCCCGGCCCACGTGACTCCACATGCCGAAGTGTCCTTGGCAAGTTGACATTAATCTTTTTGCTATTATTATTATTATTATTATTATTATTATTATTATCATCCATCCATCTTCTATACCGCTTTATCCTTTTCAGGGTCACGGGGAACCTGGAGTCTATCCCAGGGAGCATGGGGCACAAGGCGGGGTACACCCTGGACAGGGTGCCAGTCCATCACACACACACTCACACACACATTCATACACTACGGACACTTTGGACACGCCAATCAGCCTACCATGCATGTGTTTGTACTGGGGGAGGAAACCGGAGTACCCGGAGGAAACCCCCGCAGCACGGGGAGAACATGCACACTCCGCACACACAGGGGCACGGTGGGACTCTATTATTATTATTATTATTATGATGATGATGATGATGATGATGATGAGGATGTTGCCTCCTTGTGATTAGTCCTGTCAGGATAATTCCGTCATGGACCTGTGGTAGGATATACGGACGCGACGGCGGTCGTTATTACCGACCTCGAGATCGCCCGTCGTGTTCACGTGCGAACAACGAACGTCGCCGACATTTTAGCCGTCCGCGCCGCTTCCGTCCTCTCGTCCGCTCCGGTGCCGTCCGACTTCAATCGGATGAAAACTTCCGACGTCGGTGGAATTTAAGATAAAAACACACATGGGAGTTGAAGGCGCGTCGCGAGCACTAGCGGCGGTTTTAATCGAGACACTCTGAAAACAACGGGTCGGATATTAACGGTGCAGTAACGGTGTTTTTAGAAGAAGGTAGATGTAGAAAGAATAGCTGTGGTGTTTCAGATAATCCAGTCGTGGTCGGTGACGCGGGGGATCGAGGAGGCGTTTAATCTGCGTGAGCTGAAGCGGAGCGGCGACGGAACGGCGGTGAACTGAAATATCGTTATATCGGTGGCATTAAAATGACAATAATATCGTTTATCGCAATTATTTCCGGGACGATATATCGTCCGACACGAGGAGCTATCGTGACGGGCCTACTCGTGACTTTTCTCCTCCCGTAGTTACGCTGCCGGTCAAAAGATTTTCTATCCTTCCGTGCTAAATCGCCGGCGCACTCTCACCTGCAAAGCTAAATCCACGGCTTCTTCGTACAGCTCCATTATCCTGTAGACCAACACGCAGGCTTGGTGATAGCCGTGCTCGGCGCAGAGGCGCAAGGCGTATTTCAGGTCGTAGTGGATCTCCGAGGCGTGCGTTCCCGCCTGCTCGAGGTACCACAGCAACGAATCCGGCTTGTACTTGGCGTAGAGTGACAGCAGATAATTGTGTATGGCTTCTTCCTTGACGCTGAGCTCGTGCACGCAGAACTCCATGTAACGGATGGTCTCGTCGATCTGCTGGGTGCTGCCGATCTGACTGTAGTTCACCAGCGCCGGGATCAGCTGCTTGGGATCGAGCCGGTTGCCCATTTGGATCCAGGCGTCCACGACTTTCTTGGGAATGTGCTGCATGAGAACCGGGGAGAACTTGTAGAACAGCTTCTCGTCGCAGTGTTTGGAGAGGACGTCGAGGGCGGCCGCGTAGTCGTCGTGCTGGCAGTGGTGAGAGATGACCCTCTCGTAGTCCTGCATGATGACGGAAAAGTAGACCATGTCGTCGACGTTGCCGTGGCTCGCCAAGAGATCGTAGATGGTGCTCCGGTTGTTGTAGAAGCACTCCTTGTGCTTGTTGGTACACAGGAAGCGTCGGAATTCCTCACGCGTTTCCTGAAACTCCGCCCTCTTTCGGACGTCCGCCTCCAGTTGTCCGAGGCGGTTGAGGTACAGCTCGGTCAACCAGGTGACGAGCAGCGTGATCTGGGTCTTCTCTTTGGCTTTGAGGTTGTCGAGTTTTCGTAGCAGGAACTCCTTCAGAGCCTCCTCCTGCTTGGCTTCGATGAACTTCAACGCGATCTCTTCGAAGTAGTTCTGCGTCAGAGCGTAGCACTTGGCGCTCTCCAGATAGTGTTTGTTCTGGAACCAGTGCTCCGCCTCCTTGGCGAGCACCATATCCTTGCACTCGGGTCGATCCTTGCAGTACTCTTTGGCCAGGTCAAACTTCTTCATGCTCATGTACATCCGCCAGACGTCTCTAGACTCCCTCTGGATGTGGTACCGGAAGACGGCTTTCTCGGTGTAGATCCACACCAGGCCGCCGACGGGGTCTTTGATCATCTTTTTGAGGGGGCCGAACTTATCCGGGAAGACGTCTTCGTAGACGACTTGTTCGTTCAAGGTGCAGACGGCCTTGACGCGATCGGGGAGCAGGAGAAGGAAATGAAACTGCGTGAGGACGATGGAGATGGGTTTGTTATAGTCGAAGTCGATATCCGGTGTGTATTCCCAAACCTGGACGTCGCTGAGAAGAGAGTCGGGCCGCGAGTAGTCCAAGCGGCCGTAAAAAACCCCGTTTCCCATCATCCAGGCGAAGGAGTTCGGGCTTGAACGGAGCTTGGAGGTGTAGAAGCCTATCTCGCTGTAGCCCATGTTCACGGGAAACTCCTGAAAGCTCGGTGAAGGATCCTGATTCTGAGCAAAGATTGAGCTGAAGCCTTGCTGCTCGGAACCCTCGGCTAACTTGCCGACGAACTGAAAGAGGCGTTTGCGTGTGGTGGCGATAATGAAGTACTTCGACTCTATCCCACGTTCCACGTCCAGGCAGCAGACCGGCGCCGGCTTCCCGTCCTCTTCCAAGGAATGGACCTGCCTGAAGTACTGGTCTGGGTTGGTGTTGAAAAGGGAACCCTCGGAAGCGGAGATTTCTGCCTCGAAGATGATGCCCTGGCCGGTTCCGACAAGGATCGGGCCGGTGTTTGTTTCGTTGCCTAAAATCTTGTTCCAGCCCACGCTCTCGATCAAGTGGCCCCTCCACCTAGAGAGGCCGCGGACCTTCTGAGTGTTTCTGTTCAAGTAGACGCACTCGCTCGTGCTCAGACTAATCACCAAGTGAGATCCTGAAACACAAGAAAGGTCTTGGATTTGTACTGTGTACCGAAGAACTGAAGCACACGAGCAGCAGGCTAAGTCTACAGTAACTCGAATAATCGCTCTTCACGACCGTGATGAGGAGAAACGCATCTCAGAACGCACGACACATCAGACCGTGAGGTGGATGCACCACCACAGCAGAAGGCCGCTTCAGGTTCCGCTTCGACGGCAGAACCTCGGCATCTTGGGTCATAGTTTGATGACAGAAGATTAACAATTTTTCCAAAATAGTTTCTATATTTTTAAGACGTCGTGTTTAAACCACAGCTAATACCTCTATTTTCTTCTTATTCTTCTTCTTATATGACAATTAGTGTCTTTGAAATACTTCTTTTCCCTAAACATGTTAAAAAAAAACAACAACCTTTTAACACACTATTTTTATCAATACTCTAAAACTATTACAGCAGAATATGCAAAATATGCAAATGACTTCAGTTTACGCAGATACGCAGTTTAATCTGGATAATCTCCGTGAAATAAATAAACGCACGTATGAACCGACCCGATCCTGCCGTGATTCTGAACCGAACACGACTGGAACGTTCTTAATCCGTGCGACGTCGCGCAAACGGGACGAAATCGATCCTGCTGAACGTAATCACGTTCGATCACGGAAGAGTTCGCGGAGGGATGATTACCTGTGGGATCCAGGAAGAGTTTGTGTACTTTCCCGTCGTCCTTCCTTCCCAGCTCGATCTGGTTCAGCTGATCCGGTTTCCCCAGATCGATCCTACATCAAAAAAGCCAGCGTCATTTGCATAACTTTCCGGCTAACCCGAACGTCACAGCTTTATCAGATTGTATGTATTGGAATGGAAATACGCCGCGTTACCTCAACAGAGTGTCCTTCCCGAGACTCATGCACAGCTGGTTGTTGCACACGCAGAAGTGATTGATCTTTTCGGGAGGCGAGAAGTCGATCCGCTGCTTGTTGAAGATCGGCTTTTCTTCCTCCAGCCTGATGTTCACGAATCCTGCAGGACACGAGAGGAGAGGACTGAAGGCCTGAACGTTAACGGTGATGTCATACGGCGGACCCTGTTTCTGAGTTTGTTTTCAGTACAAACAAATTAATTAGAGAGAGAGAGAGTGTGTGTGTGTGTGTGTGAGAGAGAGAGAGTGAGTGAGTGAGAGAGAGAGAGAGAAAGAGTGTGTGAGAGTGAGTGAGAGAGAGATTAATCTACTAATCAAATTATGGATTCGAAGTCTTTTGGAGTTTATTCTAGCAGCTTTATGTGTAAACGATATACTGCGCAGCTGTGAAAATTTCTACTCAAACATCTGCATTTGTAAACAGATATTACAAAACAAATATCTCGAATAGTAGTATGGTTATTCAGAATAATAAAGAAGAACGAAATAAAAAGCTTAGAGCTCAACATGTGGATGTTGTGTGGAGTGAATGAACTCTGTGTATGGTGTGTATGGTATAGACCCCTGTGCTGGAGTCTTCTGACAGCGTTTTTACACAGAACAATCCACGTCCAGGCGAGTGTGAAATGATTCAATCGCGAACATGACCGCACACAAATAAACACAAGAAAAACGAGCCTTCTCTGTTCATATTTACGCTTTATGAGCCATTTAAACAGGATTGTGTGCATTTAAATGAGGCCACTTGCCAGACCATACACTAAGCCCAACACTGTATTTGCATAAATATGCAGCGGATGAATTAAATATGGATCTGTTTCTATTCGTTTGCTACAAAACAGACGGGGATTTAACACACATTCACCACATCAGAGAGATCATTAAGAGGTGTGAAGATTGTCCTCCGTTCATCAGTCACAGGGAGACAAAAGAGCTGCTTATTCCTACCCACTCCGTTCCCGTTCACGCCGTCCTGATCAACGACCCGCCCCGACTGACGACCCGCCCCACGACCCGCCCCACGACCCGCCGGACCAACGACCGCCCCGATCAATAACCGTCCTCTACAGCAAGTGTAGTGTAGTGTAGTGCAGTGTAATGTAGTGTAGTGCAGTGTAGTGTAATGTAGTGCAGTGTAGTGTAGTGCAGTGTAATGTAGTGTAGTGTAATGTAGTGTAGTGTAGTGTAATGTAGTGTAGTGTAGTGTAATGTAATGTAGTGTAGTGTAGTGTAGTGCAGTGTAATGTAGTGTAGTGTAGTGTAGTGCAGTGTAGTGTAGTGTAGTGCAGTGCAGTGTAGTGTAGTGTAGTGTAGTGTAGTGTAATGTAGTGTAGTGCAGTGTAGTGTAGTGTAATGTAATGTAATGCAGTGTAGTGTAGTGCAGTGTAATGTAATGCAGTGTAGTGTAATGTAGTGCAGTGTAATGTAGTGCAGTGTAATGTAGTGTAATGTAATGCAGTGTAATGTAGTGTAATGTAGTGTAGTGCAGTGTAATGTAGTGTAGTGTAGTGTAGTGCAGTGTAATGTAGTGTAGTGCAGTGTAGTGTAGTGTAATGTAGTGTAGTGTAATGTAGTGTAGTGTAATGTAGTGTAGTGCAGTGTAGTGTAGTGTAATGTAGTGTAGTGCAGTGTAATGTAGTGTAGTGTAATGTAATGTAGTGCAGTGTAATGTAGTGCAGTGTAATGTAGTGCAGTGTAATGTAGTGTAATGTAATGCAGTGTAGTGCAGTGTAGTGTAATGCAGTGT
This sequence comes from Ictalurus punctatus, assembly GCF_001660625.3. NCBI lineage: Eukaryota > Metazoa > Chordata > Actinopteri > Siluriformes > Ictaluridae > Ictalurus > Ictalurus punctatus. The sequence goes on along the minus strand of NC_030440.2, from coordinate 17,599,310 downwards.
AGTGTAGTGTAATGTAATGTAGTGTAATGTAGTGCAGTGCAGTGTAGTGTAATGTAGTGTAATGTAATGCAGTGTAGTGTAATGTAGTGTAATGTAGTGTAGTGTAATGTAGTGCAGTGTAGTGTAATGTAATGCAGTGCAGTGTAATGCAGTGCAGTGCAGTGTAGTGCAGTGTAGTGTAATGTAGTGCAGTGCAGTGCAGTGTAATGCAGTGTCGTGCAGTGTAATGTAGTGCAGTGTAGTGTAATGTAGTGCAGTGCAGTGTAATGCAGTGTCGTGCAGTGTAGTGTAATGTAGTGCAGTGCAGTGTAATGCAGTGTAGTGTAATGTAGTGTAGTGTAGTGCAATGTAGTGCAGTGTAGTGTAATGTAGTGTAATGTAATGTAGTGCAGTGTAATGTAGTGCAGTGCAGTGCAGTGTAGTGTAATGTAATGTAGTGCAGTGCAGTGTAGTGACTCTATACCTGAGTGGGTTATCCCGATCATGTTGGCCGCAGGAAGGCGTCCAGACTGCACCGGGTGTCTGATCATCTGAGAGTCTTCATAATCATCCAGAATAGTCGCCATTTTATCTTTAATGCTGATTTAAAGAATGATCTAAAATGAACTAAACCTCGTCTGCATTTCCGTTGTTTACGTCCACAGCTAGGCTAGGCTTAGCTAACACCTAGCTAAATAACAGTAGCCACACAGCTATGGGCCTTTCAGACCCTGTAGGCAACAAACAGTTAAGACTTTAAAGCCTTATAAAACGGAGGAAGTAGAAACAAAACGCAAAATAAGGCTATTATTAACACAAACGCCTCCTAAAATCAGAAAGAGAGCCTGTGTGTCATGAGAGGTGGCCTCTGGTCACGTGATCACAAATCATGTGATTGATTGCAGCGGGTGCAGTTTTGTAACCGTCCACACGATGTCGCCGGTTAGTCATATTAATATAAATAAATAATCATTTCATCGCTACTATGTTTTCTAGTCGAATTTATACAGCTAAACGAAACTTTATTGACTTTTTACCGCTCTCATTAAGTGCGTTGTTCATTATGAAATAAAGTACAAAACAGCTGTTTATCCACAGAAGACCCGCGTCTTTACACTAGAGAGAATACAACTTTATGAGTAAAATATTATTGAGATATGATCACTGGAATACTTTATTGTATATTTTGTTTGTCTTCAGGGGAGCCAAATTTTACCCACTATAATATCTGATTCCCTTTTCAAAAGAAAGCAAATATAATGTTTAACAAAAAAAAATATATATATATATATATAGTTATAAATATTAGATGCATCCATTAATATTATCTATACAGGTTTTTACAATAAATGAGCATAAATATATATATATTTTTAATGAGAGCATTTTTTTTTCAGAGAGGTCTTAAATTCCCCCAGGAGATTTGCTGTCTTTAAATCCATTCTTATTTTGTATAACTACTTTAAGACTAACGTTTTGTCACATATTTCCCTAAAGGTTATTTTACTTACAAATAAACAAAAAAAAAGTTTAAAAGTCTAATATAGAGTCACAATAAGACGCTCCATGGTGAAATAAAACTAAATCATGAAATAAACTGGACTTACAGAAAAAAAAAAAAAAAAGAATATGTATATGCACACATATGTTAATATATAAAGGAGGCTTTCACAAATCATAATAAATAATATACTTTTACTTTTTTATTCAAAACAAATGAAGAAAACCCAAGAAAAGAAAACAGTAAGCAGGTGATTATGCAAAAAAAAAAAAAAGTAAATAAATAAGTGAAAACAAAACCAAAAAGTCAGTGAGGCTATGAAATCGAGGCTTGTGGGCGTGGCTATGCAAATGAGCCCCGGGGTAGACAGGGAACTCACATCCGTGTGTGTGCTCAGTCCGTGTGTATGAGTCTGAGAGGAATGAGGTGACCCTCATCACATTACTCAACACTTTCAGAGCTTCAGTGGTCCTCCAGGACGGATTTTTCAGACTTCCGGTGTTGGACATGCCACCCCAAATGGATTATTTCTACCAAGAGGCGCGAGTTCCGCCGGTGTGTCTGGAGCAGGGGCACGAGCACGAGCACGCGCCGGAGTCGGACCCGGAGCCGGACCCGGAGCCGGTGATCAGCTGCATGCTGGTGGGAGATGGAGCTGTGGGTAAAACCAGCATGATCATCAGCTACACCAACAACGGATACCCCACTGACTACAAACAGACCGCTTTCGATGTGTTTTCAGGTAAGAACCTCATGTTCTTCTGCAACACCCTGCTTACATCATAGAAATCAACTACACTCTTTCAAATACTTACTTTTCTTCTTCTTCTTCATCATCATCATATTCTTCTTCTTCATTAGGACAAGTCCAGGTTGATGGAGCACCTGTCCGGATCCAACTGATGGACACAGCTGGACAGGTAAGAACCCTGTAATATCATGATGGGTTAGGGAAAGTTCACTTTGGTCCTCAGGAACTTGTAGATCATTAATCGAGTTTGAATTTTAAACCCAAACTAACATGCACAATTATTTATACCCCATCACAGATTTATTCCAGACTCTATAGTCTACATTATATTTCTAATATAAAGTAAATGCCAACCGTACGTGTATATTCCCGTGTTTATATATTTCAGAAACATTCCATCGCCCATTTCATCCCTCAGAGAAGCCCGTGTAGACACTGCTTCGTTTGATTATCTTTCTATTTTTTTTTAAACGCGTATACTAAAATGTATCATCCGGATAGAAATAAAAACAAACAAACACAGTATTTGCATGTTCATTTCTTGAAATACTTGTTAAAATCACGTAACATGGCTTGATGTGACGACCTGCCACCTGCCATGTTTGCACTGTATATTTATATATTTTAGAAATATTTTACCGTTTATTTTATCCGGATGGGAAACCTATATATACACTATTAATAAGGATTGAAAAAAAAAAAAAAAAAAAAAAAAAAACGTATTATTGTCTTTTATTATTTAATTCTGTATGTAACATACAGTATTACATAATAAAAGTTTTTAAAATAGTAAAACAAAAAAAAATCCGGTGAGAGATTAAGATGAAATATAACAGATGGATGTAAAATACAATTTAAAAATAATCTCGAATTTAAAAAAAAAATAATAATAATAATAATAAAACTGATTGGGAGTGACTCGCAAACGTATGAAGGTTTCAGTCGTCCGTTAACGATGTCATTCTGCTGTATGACGGAAACCGAAGAGTCATCTAATCACGTGAATATGCATCACAGTGTTACTCAGGAATCGTTTTTTTTTTCTTCACGTTCCTTCGTGCCGTGTCTCTCGGCGAGAGACGTTCTGTGTGGTTTTATTCACGTCAGAAAAACACCTCTCACCGAGAGACACGTCAGCTAAGAAGGTAAAAAGCGCCTGATGAGAATGATCTGTGCTGTAACGTGTAAAAGAACACGTGGAGTTCTTATCTCTGCGTCTTGGCTGTTTCAGGAGGAGTTCGACGGCTTCCGCTCTCTGTCCTACGCCCACACGGACGTCTTCCTGCTGTGCTTCAGCGTCGTCAACCCGACGTCCTTCCAAAACATCACGAAGAAATGGATCCCCGAGATCCGCTCGTGCAACCCGACGTCTCCCATCATCCTGGTCGGGACTCAGTCCGACCTCCTGCTGGACGTCAACGTTCTGATCGACCTGGACCGGTACAAGGTGAAGCCCGTGCTCGGGTCTCGGGCTCGGAGCCTGGCCGAGAAGATCCGTGCTACGGAGTACGTGGAGTGCTCGGCTCTGACGCAGAAGAACTTGAAGGAGGCTTTTGACGCCGCCATTTTCGCAGCCATCAAACACAAGGCCAGGAAAGCCAAGAAGATGAGACTGTCGGACAGGCGCGCGAAAGCTTTTTCCAAATGCGGCTGGAAGAAATTCTTCTGCTTCATCTGATCCTGTGGGTCAAACCCCGTGCACTGTTGTGTAACTTATTATTTATTACTTTGGACGGTTTTGTGTGTGTGTGTGTGTGTGTGTGTGTTATGCATTCAATGTTTTGCACTGCAGAACATTTCACATGCGGCGGAAATCGTTCCCGCATCGTTACGTCACGACGAGAGAGACGTGAACAGAAACCGGTTCTGTTTAGGTGGTGCGGACGATCAGTTTCCTGTAACAGCACTTCCTGAAGTGACTCATCCGTCTTGAATTCAACCTCAGCGATTAGCCGGACGGACGAAACGTGGCACTTTTTATCCGTTTAAAGTCGCCGGAACGTCCGCTAAACAAGTTCTCGCTTAGCAAGAAACCCAAAAAAAAACAACAACCCCAAAACGAAGTCTCCTGAAGATGACGGTTACAAAGCACTGACGCTGGAGACTCCTTCCATGAATATTAAGTAGAGGTCTGCTTGAAGAAAACGCCACCTCGGAACACCTAAAGTGAACCCGACAGTGAAAAGCGCATCCGGGAGGAAACACGGCTCTCTGGGTTAGGATGAAAAACGACGACGGCGCATGCGGTGTGTAGAGGATGAGGATTCGCATGATGTGGGAGGGGGAAGGCCTGCAGCGTGGTGCGAGGAGCCGAAAGGGTTCGACGCGGTGGCGCTCTTTCTCCTCGGCGCGACGTTGTCAGACGTGACTTTTCATATGCGAGCTGCGGCGTGACCCGTGTTCCCGACGGCTCCTTCTGAACAATTAAGAGGCGACTCCGCGAGGACGGGGTCGAGTCTGTTCGGCCGAGCAGCAGCTCCAGCCTGGCCATTGTGTTGCAAATTAATCTCAGGCCAGTGGGCGAGATCTTCTCCAGCACTGAGAGCGTCCATCATTATTAGTTTGTAAGACTCAATCAGGGAGGATTCACGTCTTGAGTTAACCATTAACACCAAACACGCACACGCACACACACACACACGCACACACAGGTGCCTTGTTTTGGATCTCTGGCTTGTTTACGTCGCTCACACTCTTTATCTCTGTATTGATTTGTTAGCTGGAGCGTGTGTACATACCATGCGATCGTGTAAAATACTGCTTTTTTTTTTTTTTTTTGGCTAAAACACTAAACTTTATGCTTCTCGTGGAAGACACTTTTATATATAATGCTGTTTATTCTAAACAGTCGAATTTAATGCCCTAGGCAAGAAGGACTTCTTATTTTCACACACACACACACACACACACACACACACACACACACACACACACACATATATATATATATATATATATATATATATATATATATATATATATATATATATATATATATGCATGACATTCTGGCTTTCACTGCTTCATTCATCCATTTATTTGTCAGTTTGTTTTTGTTTGTTTGTTTGTTTTCTCATTATTATTATTATTATTATTTTTTTTTGCATTCACTCTGGACGTCCTAACGATGTTTTGTGAGATGTTGTAATAAAATGAAGTAAAAACGACACCTCCTGCACTGTGGTTCTTTCACGTGATCTGCACGCTTCAATCCTATTTCGTAACTCTCGTCATTCCCGGGTCATTCCTCATTTCTGTCTGATTAAAATTCTCCATCCGCATGTTTCGAGATGCCGGAGTCGTGCTCCCCGTGAGCCGTGAGCGCTAACCGTCGAGATTAAAACGGAACAAAACAAAAACAAACAAACAAAAAGGCTGGAGATATTTCACTCGACGTTGTAAGCCAATCCGGAATATACGAAAGTTCCACTTTTTGAATTCGATCACGGGAAGAACGACAAAAAAACAAAAAAAAAACCCGAACTTTTCCGCGATATTCCAGTTTTCCCGTGAGATGCACCTGGATATTACATTCGTTATCTGAGCGCCATTTTGTACCGAGTTCTCGCCTCTGATTGGTCGGAAAGGTGTTACCGTCGTAGAAGTGGATTATTTCGCGATGTCGGCGTGTCACGCTACGTTAATGATGATACCTCTCAAACCGCAGCAACGACGAACTACAGTCCGTATTTATTAATCACCAGAACGCCGAACTCTTTATCCGTTTCCAAGTTCGTTCCTGTCCTCGCTTACACTATAGCAGCTATAAACGCTCGTCCCTTCGCCAGCCTCTCTTTCACCCCTGACACTGGAGACTCCTTCCATCGACGTCTCCTTACCCAGACCTTTACACAGTTCTCGTTGTTAAATTACGGCATGCGGGGCTTTTATTTTCAGCATGCGTCTGCCGTACGCTCTCCGTGTACGTTGTTACTATAGCAACAAGGACGCATTTTATACGCTTTAACGTTCCGTTAATATAAACCTGGGATTGGGAATACGGTACAGCTGGGACTGTCGTCAGTGGAAACGGCGTGTTGACGAGAGAGGTCAGAGAACGGCCAGACCGCTCGTGGCGAGAGGAACGGCGTCTCGGGACACGCGGTACCGCGGAAGACCACATCTGGATCCACTCCTGTCAGCCCACGAGGCTACGCCGGACACTCAAACCGGACCAGGTGACGACTGGGAAATGAGAAACGTCGGTAAGCACGCGTAGCGGTTATTCGAGTAGCCGTCGACGTCACCGTGACCTCTGTCTGGCGGTTAAAGCGGCCCGATCGAAAGTTCAGCTCGTGCCACGGGAAACAGGTTGAATTATGAGCTGCGCTGAGTGACAGGCGGTTCCTGTGGCGTTTTCCCCCCGGATGTAAAGGATGTACAAGGTGTATGAAATCGAACAGGAATCAAACTGCTTGCACAATAATAACTCGCACGGCGTTGCATCACGCCGCAGCAGTATCGCATTACGTGTGAATCTCTCTTGCCGTAACGCTTTTCTTTTTTTTTTTTAATACAGATAGTTCCTGGTACAGAGTAGTGTGCAAAGAGAACACACGCACACACACACACACACACACGCACAGAGAAAGAGAAAGAGAGAGCGTGACCTATTCAGATATGTTTAACTAGTTTACATGAAAAGCTATTGTCTCATGTAAATAGTTCTGGTTATCAGGGCAGAGCGTGCACCGGAGCGGTGACATGACGCCGACGCAGAGCAGAGCTTCATAAAAACCTACACCAAAGAAACTCCTTTGCTTTCACGCAGTGATTAAAGTCATTTTTATTAGTGTTTACGGTTAAAGGTTAAGAAGATCTTGTGTTCAGATATTCTCTCTCTCTCGCTCGCTCACACACACCTGTCCTATACGGATTGTGCAACAGGGACCAGGCCTGACAGGTTCAGGTTCCCAGGAGCTGTGAGGTGTTCCTCTTGCTTTGTGGTTTGAGGGACGGTTACTCACCTCTTTGTTCGCCTCCTTTCCCAGGACTGAAGCTAAACAGTGCAGTGCTTTCTCTGGATCCGCGCCAGTTTCAGACTCTCTGAGTTTCACTGATGTCATCCTTCATCAAGCCTGACAAGAGGAAACTGGTGTGTGTCACTCATCCCATCAATCTCTCTGTCTCTCTCACACACACACACACACACACACACACACACACTTCATGCACTCATCACCAGCCACAGACATCATCATGTAACACACTTGTATAAACAACATAATAAGCCTTATTTTATCAGGTTCCACACACACACACACACACACACACACACACACACACACGCACAAAACTATATGGTAGATAAACCTGATAAACTGGCCACCTCTGTGCATATACATGACTCAACCCTAAGTGCACGGCATTTGATAGTGCCAATAATAATAATAATAATAATAATAATAATAATAATAATAATAATAATAATAATAATGTCCTAGAATGAACCGTTATGTCCAAACTCGACATTTAATTATTAGCTCAAATTCGGCGTTACCGTCACACGCCTTTGCCAAACTCAGATGATCGAAAAATCGCCGCAAAAATTCAATTACTGAAAAGGTTCCCATACTGTGTAAATAATATATAAAAATAAATAAGAACATAAATCAGACCACGCTGTCGGTACGTGGGGTGAAGATCAAGACAGTAAACATTTCACAGTCCACAAAATACCAAGAACCCACAACAACGTCTGAGGCTCCTTTCGTAAACGTTAAACGAACATCTCTTTACAGAAAACGTCACCGCATCGGCTATTACACGTCACTGCAAAGGCTATTGCACGTCACCGCATCGGCTAATGCACGTCACCGCATCGGCTAATACACGTCACCGCATCGGCTAATGCACGTCACCGCATCGGCTATTACACATCACCATATCGGCTAATACACGTCACCGCAAAGGCTAATACACGTCACCGCATCGGCTAATACACGTCACCGCATCGGCTATTGCACGTCACCGCAAAGGCTAATACACGTCACCGCATCGGCTAATACACGTCACCGCATCGGCTATTGCACGTCACCGTATCGGCTAATGCACGTCACCGCATCGGCTATTACACATCACCGCATCGGCTAATACACGTCACCGCAAAGGCTATTACACATCACCGCATCGGCTAATACACGTCACCGCATCGGCTAATACACGTCACCGCATCGGCTATTACACGTCACCGCATCGGCTAATACACGTCACCGCATCGGCTAATACACGTCACCGCATCGGCTATTGCACGTCACCGTATCGGCTATTGCACGTCACCGTATCGGCTATTGCACGTCACCGCATCGGCTAATACACGTCACCGTATCGGCTAATACACGTCACCGCATCGGCTATTGCACGTCACCGTATCGGCTATTACACGTCACCGTATCGGTTATTGCACGTCACCGTATCGGCTATTGCACGTCACCGCATCGGCTATTACACGTCACCGCATCGGCTAATACACGTCACCGCATCGGCTATTGCACGTCACCGCATCGGCTAATACACGTCACCGCATCGGCTATTGCACGTCACCGCATCGGCTATTACACGTCACCGCATCGGCTATTACACGTCACCGCATCGGCTAATACACGTCACCGCATCGGGTTTGCAAACTTTTGCCTCTGAATGCAAGTCTAATTTGACATTCCTATCTTCTCACGTGATTAGCAGGTGATGTTGTTTCCAGTACATTGTTCTCACGGGAAAAGTGTCACGGATATAAAATATAATCCCAACTTTGATTTCTGGACTGTCCGGAAATGTTTACTCGTAGACGTTTGTGCGCTCTGGTAGATCTTTCGCGGATAAAAGTTGTTGTCCTTTATGAGAAATCAGAGGCAACAGATCAGGAAAAACAGAAACTAAACAGAGGCGGGAGAGACAGGTGTGTTTATTGGGCAACCTTTCGTTTGAGTTTGGGTTGCTTTTCATGTAAATCAGATTCGACCCTATTAATAAGTGAAATAAAATGACACAGTGTCCGATGTGCATTTCAGAAGAGCAACGAATCTGTTGTGTAATTTGAGTTTCGTGATGTGACGTGACGTGTCGACAGCGACGTCTCCCAGCTGCTGACTCTGGATTCACCCTCAGGCAATAACGACGCTTCACTCCTCTAACTGCCGAGCAGCAGGGACTTATCCCCAGTTTCGATGAGCACAGTTTGTAAACTGTTATGTTCTCAGTTCACACACAGTACGTGTGTGTGCGTGTGTGTGTGTGTATAGTGTGTGTGTGTGTGTGTTTAATAGCAGCTGTCAGCACTTTGTATTCAAATTGTCCTGAAATCTCTGTTGTAATAATACGTAAATAAAAAATGCATTCATTACTGCATTCGACGCTTGCTGAACTCTGGATTCTGATTGGTCAGGAGGTGTTGATTGATTTTATATCACAGCACAGGGACGCTTCACTTCACAGGTCTCCCGGTTCCCAGGATGCAGTGGATAGTACCTTACATAAATGGTCCAAGGAAGGACAACCGGTGAACCGCAGACAGGGTTCATGGGCGCCCAAGGCTCATCGAAGGCTAGCTCGTCTGGTCCGATCCCACAGCGTGCTGCGTGTGGAGCTGCGTAGCTGCAGAGCGGTCAGAGAACCCGTGCTGACCCCCTGTACACCACCGAAAGAGCCTACAATGGGCACGTGAGCATCAGAACTGGACCATGGAGGAACGGAAGAAGGTGGCCTTTTCTTTTACATCATGTGGAGGTCGGGTGTGTGTGTGTGTGTGTGTGTGTGTGTGTCTTACCTGGGGAAGAGGTGGCACCAGGATGCACTATGTGAAGAAGGCGAGCCGGTGGAGGCAGTGTGATGCTCTGGGAAATGTTCTGCTGGGAAACCTTGAGTCCTGGTGTTCGTGTTGATGTTCCTTTGACACGTCCCACCTACAGTACCTAAACACTGCTGCAGAACAAGTACACCCCTTCACGGTAACCCTGAGACACTGCAAAAATAGTTCAGGGACGCTTCGAGGAACATGACAGAGAGTTCAAGGTGTTGACTTGGATTCCAAATCCAATTCGAGCGTCTGTCGGATGTGCCGGACAAACCAGTCCGATCCACGGAGGCCCCACCTAACAACTTACAGGACTTAAAGGATCTGCTGCTAACGTCTTGGTGCCAGACACCACAGCACACCTTCAGAGATCTTGTGGAGTCCGTGCCTCGACGGCTCAGAGCTGTTTTGGTGGCACAAGGAGAGGGGGACCTACACCATATTAGGCAGGTTGACTGATTGGTGTGAATATATATATATATACATATATCTGTCAGGATATTAGTCTTTGCCCAACACTACTGATAAAACAAAATGCAGAACAAATCATTCAAAGCCCTTTAATTTGGGACCACACCACTGAAATGATTTATTTTTAACATACAGGACACACGGCTGATCTGTTCTTAACTTGATGTTGAATTCAGCCCCTTTACTCCTAAATTTCATAAAAGATTCATGGGCTTCTTTTGTTTGTTGGTTTGTTTGTTTGTTTGTTGTTTTGACATGACATTATAATTTGAGTTGCGTGGCTGTAGATCTGATTGCAAGGCTCTGCTATGTGGAAGCTATTAAAGCGGTGTGTTGACCTCTGACCCCGCAAACAGCAGCTTCTGTCACAAGCCTGATGAGCTGATAATCACTTCAAAACTCCAATCTGAGATTCATTACACGGCAGGAGTCGTGCCGTTATCTTCCCCGTCTCATCACGGCCTGATTGGATTGGTTACTGTGAGGGTATCGGGATGACCATTGAGCTGTGTGTGTGAGCGTGTGTGTATTATCTGTTATCCCGGACATACAGCTTGACATTGGGTAACAGCAGGTTGGGCAACTGAGGGCTTAGTCAGCGTGACAGAGGTGCAGCGTGTCACAGGATATATACTGTAAAACATTCGTTTGCTGTATTAAATCTGTCTTGAGCCAATGAGTCTCTGAGCCATTTACGATCATTTCAATCTGGGATAAATGTATAGGGTTAATATCGCTAACGGTGTGGTAAACACAGCTGATTTACATGCAGGAGCTGTGATAGGTCTGATCCTGACTGAACGTCTGGGAATGGATGGGTGGTGCTTTTCTCACACACGCTCATGTGACTCAGGGTGACTTTGGCACAATCATACTGTGACAAGTGAGGACAAGATGCTAACAGTAACCAGCGGGATCCCACGAGAAGAGAAAAGGTGTTTCATTCAGGCTTGTTTACGCACTCTGACTAGTCTGGCATAATGAATCTGAAGTGTGATGAGTTCAGCGTTCACTGGCCCAGAAACATCACGGGCTTTACCCGTTACGTCCGAATCAGCATTCTGTGAAAACACAAGAATAGTTCATTAAACTGTATTTCTGTCATGTTTACGTGTTAAATATAAAGGAATCTGCCAGCAGCTTTCCCTCCGAAAGGGTCTAGGTGGAACCATTTCAGAAAAGATTCCAAGCAGAACCTGGGAGATCTGAGGCAGTGTGTTTGGTAGTTTAGGACAGCGTGTTTGGTAATTTGGACAGTGTATTTTGTCCTTTGGGTCAGCGAGTTTGATAATTTAGGTAAGTGTTTGGTAATTTGGGACAGCATATTTGGTAGTTTAGGACAGTGTGTTTGGTCATTTGGGACAGTGTGTTTGGTAGTTTAGGTTAGTGTGTTTGGTCATTTGGACGGTGTAATTTGTCATTTGGGACAGTGTGTTTGGTAATTTGGGACAGTGTGTTTGATCATTTGGGACAGTGTGTTTGGTAGTTTAGGACAGTGTGTTTGGTCATTTGGGACAGTGTGTTTGGTCATTTGGACAGTGTAATTTGTCATTTGGGACAGTGTGTTTGGTAATTTGGGACAGTGTGTTAGGTAGTTTAGGGCAGTGTGTTTGGTAGTTTAGGACAGTGTGTTTGGTAATTTAGGGCAGTGTGTTTGGTCATTTGGGACAGTGTGTTTGGTCATTTGGACAGTGTGTTTGGTAATTTGGACAGTGTGTTTGGTAATTTAGGGCAGTGTGTTTGGTCATTTGGGACAGTGTGTTTGGTCATTTGGGACAGTGTGTTTGGTAATTTGGGACAGTGTGTTTGGTAGTTTGGGACAGTGTGTTTGGTAGTTTAGGACAGTGTGTTTGGTAGTTTAGGACAGTGTGTTTGATCATTTGGACAGTGTATTTTGTCATTTAGGACAGTGTGTTTGGTCATTTGGGACAGTGTGTTTGGTAGTTTAGGACAGTGTGTTTGGTCATTTGGGACAGTGTGTTTGGTCATTTGGGACAGTGTGTTTGGTAGTTTAGGTTAGTGTGTTTGATCATTTGGACAGTGTATTTTGTCATTTAGGACAGTGTGTTTGGTAGTTTAGGACAGTGTGTTTGGTCATTTAGGTAAGTGCTTGGTAATTTAGGACAGTGTGTTTGGTCATTTGGACAGTGTATTTGGTCATTTGGGTCAGTGTGTTTGGTCATTTAGGTAAGTGTGTGTGGTAATTTGGGACAGCAGAGATGGGCAGAACATGCAAAACGCTACACAGACAATCAACCAAGCTCAGGATCGAACCCGGCACCCTGGAGCTGTGAGGCGACAACACTACCCACTACTACCCTCTACATGGGACTCTGTCAGTCGACGCTGTCTCGTCTTCAACTGGTCCAAAATGCAGCTGCTCGGCTCCAGACGGCACCAAAACAATCTCTCCTGTCTCCGCCTCCCTTCACTGGCTGCCGGTCAGGTACAGAACAGAGTTCACGATTTTCTTATTTGTTTTTAAATCTCTGCATGGCTTGGCACCGAGTTATATCTCTGATCTCATTTGTCTTCAAAATACCTCCAGAGTTTTGAGATTGTCTAATCAGCTACTTTTAAACATTCCTTGGACTCGGAAGAAGTTCAAAGGTGACCAGGCCTTTTGCGTCTCAGCTCTGAGACTGTGGAACAGCCTACCATGCCTGTAGTAACAGCTCATCTGATTTTGGTCCCGTCTTTTATCTATGGTTTTGTCTTTTAATGTTTTTATTTCTGCTTCAGTGTTATTCTTTATATTCGTTCTTTTTTTTTGATCTCCTTTTATTTGTCTAGTATTTCACGGCTTACATTTAACCGAGATGATGTACAGCGCTTTGGCCGACACTCGTTGTCTTTTAACTGTGGTGTATAAACAAAGGTGAGTCGACTTGACTTTAAAACACAGCAAAGCAGCAAAGCAAACCACATGGGCGTGAAAGACCTGTGATCTTTCTCACTGACCATTCCGTTAGCGCTCTCAGTTAGCTGGATAGAAAGCCACACCACGATGCTAAAAACGAAATGAAGCCAAACGGAGCAGCTTCTCTTAATATTTAACGACATAAATAGGATCGACTCGACACTCTGCCAAAAGAGTCAACATTACTAAACCATCAAACCACCAACTTTCCCTTTTCCAGTGTGTTTGTATAACTGCGGGATGAAGGCCAGCACTTTAGTTTAGTTATGCAATATTCCACGTTAACGTTCCAGGAAGTATCTCTTCTTACAGCCAGCTTATTAAACAGCAAGGCTCTTTTGTTTTATCATGTTTCTGTCTCAACGTTGCTGATGTTTTACACCAAAATGACAGACAACGTGGAATGTGGCGCTTTAGAAAGAAACCTTCTGCACAGTCTGCTAATTTTCCCTGCACATTAAACGTTTTAACCCATTAAGTACAATCAACGTAGAGTAATAAATCCCGCAATATGATCGATCTTTATAAATCCACATAACTATGCGACTTATTTCACCAATTTCGTTAGCATTCGCTAACTCAGCTAGCCGGCTATTCTACTAGCTAACCTAACTGCTAGTCAGTTAGTTCGTATTGGTCACAACATGGCCAGAGGAAGCTTTCAGAATGTGTATTGAATGGATTGAATGCAGTAGCCAAACCTGTCAAAATATAATATTACGTTAGCAACCATGAATTTGTTACTAGCTAGGTAGCTAGCTAGGTTTCAAAGCTAGCTAGCTTAGCGTGCAGGTTTCAGGATGCCACGTCACCGTCCTCTGATCTGATCTGATCGCGGACGCAATTGGAGCTTATTTTGTGGCGTGATACGCTGAGCTTGGATGAAGTGTTTCGACCCAAACACCTAAATCTACACCGATCGTTCCACGACTGTGAACGTTTCCTCTCACAGACACGACATTTATAAAGCTGTATGCGCAGTAAAGGTCCAAAGGTTATGTTTTAAATACAGGTTTCCTTCACAATGTGCATGTTTCAGATGAACAACATGAATCACTAACTACACCTTACCTTGAACTGTATATGTAATGTATTTTTTTTTGTACGTTAATGTATTAATCAATTTAACATCTCACGTTTAAAGCAATCCTTCTCTAAAGGCTGTCTACTAAAGGTTATGAAAAATCTACAGTTTAGTTTAGTTTAAGACACACTCGGTGGTATGAAACACCTTGAAGGCTCCACAGGTTCAATCGTGATGCATCGTTAGAATTTCCCGAAGTTCGCGGGAAGAAGGAAAGTCATCTGTCTCATTCTTTTGTCTTTCATTTCTGCTATACGACACTTTAAAAGTACAACATTGTTAAACGAATTCTAAACTGAAAATAACATTGTAAGGAAATCTTTACAATATCCTATACGTCTTCATGCTGTTAGCATAGATAACCACATTTTTGTGTAGTTGCTAATCCTATGCTAAAGTCCTACCTGTTATTCATTTAATCCTTTACTGCATGGTGTTGCCATACGGCAACAACTAATTTAGCTCCTCCCCCTTTTTTCTTTTTTTTTTGGAGGGTTCGCAAAATTTGCAAAATTTGGCAGAACTGCTTAAAGGGAAAAAATACGAAACACTATCTGAGACAAGTTAACATTTATTTTTTTCTCATTTACACAAGTTGATATATCTTGAGTCTTGTGTTAAATTGTAAAATGTCATTGTTGTCATATGGCAGCAGCATGCGATGATGGCACTGTGGTGTGTGCGCTCATGAATTGAAACAGACCTCCAGACTTTTTGTAATTGTACAATTTTTTTTTTTGTACGTATCTTTTGCAAATTTTACATTTTAAGATAAAGAATTAAGAAATCGAGAGAGAGGTGTAAACATTTCTTCACCCAAAACACGTTTGGATCTAATTTTTTTATTTTTTTTAAAATGTATTTTAAGTGAATAAAATCAACTAATATTCCGGAGAATGCAGTAATTGTAATCTCATACATATTGTGTTATTTCTGACTATACGATACTTTCCACCGTTGCACATTGTTGCCATACGGCAACAATTTCCCAACTAAAACATTTTTAAAAAAAATGTTAAAATGATATTTTAATTACTTGAACTAATTAAAAAAATCCAAAACAACTTTTATTTGATGTAAATGTAATAGTTCATGCAGTAGAGGTTTACGAGCAAAATGCAGAAAAGCACCCTTGCAAAAAAAAAAAAAAACACACAAAAACAAACAAAGTTGGACTGTTGCCCAGACTATTTGTAAATAGTTAATGCATGTTTTTAAAAAAAAACAAACGATTTTTAAGTTTCATTTAATAAGGTGATATGTTTACTTCATGCTCTTTCATACTTTCCACCATTGCACATTGTTGCCATATGGCAACAATTTCCCAACTACCCGCTCTAAAAAACTGTTTTGGTTTACATTTTATTATTATTATTATTATTATTTTAGACGTTTACTTCATGCTCTGTGGAGATACAGTGTAAATTTCATCCCACGTATAGCTAACACGACTTTCAAAAACAAATGACGTCGCCTTTAATCTATCATCTTAAATATCACCCTGCTGTTTTACCTGTGAGAAAAAGAAATGGCACCCGTCAGAGCAAAAAAAAAACAAAAAAAACCCCAACAACCCAAAACAACAAAAGCTTTGAAGTTTCTATTGGTAACACGGGGAACGAGTCGATTGACTGACTCGTGAACGAAGGCGAACCGACTCGTTTCAATAAAACCTAAAGATCAGGACCATTTTTAGCAATTCGAATCCAGGAAGAATTCAAATATCCTGTGTTTTTAGCACGTCTTCCAGTTCAGTTTTCCGAGAAGTCCTGAGCCTGCAAGCTCCTGAGAGTCATTAACATCTCGTCACATGCTACCTATTTAAAACCACAGTGAAGAATGTCTGGATTTTTAAAAAATTTAAAAAAAAAAACAACAAGAAAACAAACCTGCAGCATCTGCATTGTCATCTGCTTTCTTAATACAAAAAAGACTTTATATATATTTATATAATTACGCTGGTGAAATCCAGATAAATGGAGCAATCAAGGACCAAAAGGAACTCATTAGAAAGTAAATGAATCAAGAGTTCTACTGTTTTCACTCATGTTAGAAATAGTTCTGTCTGGGGGGGGAAGAGGAAAAAAAAAAGAGTCGGCGAGGGAAAAAACGATTAATAGTAAATGAAACCCGAATTTCACTTGTGGAAAAAAATAAATAAATAAATATGTCATTGTTGCTGATGTTGGTGTTATTGTTATGGGAAGTCATGCGTTCACAAAACAAATCTGATTTTCCAGTAACTCTCACGTTTTCTCTCCATGCCTCTCACGGCCTTATATTTATTATTCCAGCCCATGTGAGATGAGATTGCACTTTAATAACCTTGAGGGATGTGCGTGTGTGTGTGTGTGTGTGTGTGTGTGTGTGTGCGCGCGCACTGGTTAGTATTAAAGAGTGTTTCTAAACAGTCTCTGCTCACCTGACCGGCTGAACAAGCCTTTTTCCCCTTCTCACACAGCCCAGGTGAAGGAGCCGGTCAGACTGGAAGAACACACACTTCATGTGTCTGTACACACAGTACGTGCGCCAAGACAAATGCTGTGTGATCGTACGAACATCCGCTTCCCTGAACTCTGATGTCTAGAAGTGTCAGATGCAGCGCTGTTCAAAGATACGCATATTTAATGCATTTATAATCATCATCATCATCATCATCGAGTATTTATACACTTTTATACTGCTGATTATGTAAACATTACAAATGAGCCGTTTTGAAATTTCAACTGCAGAAGATTCAAACAAATCCAAATGTCAAAGCCACGCCCCTTGCTTAGGTTACAACACCTGAATGCTGGTGCAAGAGGGCGGAGCTTTCAGGATAAACATGCAACGTGATTGACAGGCAAACACAAACGCCTCCTTGACCTGATTTATTATACTTGCTTCCACCACAGTGCTGTTGAATTCTCGATTCTGATTGGTCAGAAGGTTTAATTTCAGTAATTACATATTTATTTTTTTATTTTTTTTATTATATGTGTCACTGTGGTCGTACAAGAGGAATAAAACACTTCAGGTCATGCTGTCACCGTAACTCTGCTTCATCTCACCACTGCGCCATTGATTATTTTTCTAAATCCTTTACCACGCTGAGCCTCAGGTCATCTCAAATATTAGCGCACGGCCAGCACGTCCTAAAAGTTCCCAGCATGCCCTAGCAGCCACGTTAGCGTTGTACTTTAATGAATACATGCATGTGTGTGGGTGTGTGTGGGTGTGGGGTTAAAAATCACTTTAACGTGCTCATCGTTTAAACTGCAGCGTTCCCTTTTTCCTCAGTGTCACAAACGACTCGTTCAATGATTCGTTCTAAAGGATTCATTCGAAACTCCTCGGTCAGACGTCCCGGTCTGTCGTGATCGGTCTACCGCTGTCGGTGAGCGGCCGATGAAGACCGGAGGTTTTTTTGTTACAAACCTACGTAGGTTAGTACAGGAAGTAAAGTCTGGAATCACTAACGACTCGACTCAGCTGTTCAGAATCGATTCCTTCTTTTAGGAGTCAATAACTCCGTTTGTCCTCCGCTTTGACCGTTGAAACATCCACAAACAGCTACGTATATAACACACTACATGAAAGGGAATATCTGAAAAACCGTAATAGGTGCACTTTAATTTTCAAGACGTCACTTTTTTGTTTGTGTTTTTTTTTAAAGAAAAAACATTCTCAATAAAAGTGTTTCCTCTTCCTCTTTGCTACAGATCAGTCGTGTCTGATAAAGATCTCAGAATCACTGCTTCTGCTGAGGCTCAGTGTTGGGAAACTGAATTAGAGGAAATATTCCTGGAAGAAGAAAAAACAGCATAAGGAAGTTTATAAAGTTTCCAAGACTAATAACTAAAGTGATACAGAGTTCCAGAGAGAGGCAGAAAAGAAATGGTTGTGTGTTGGAGGCAAAAGTGCTTCAGGGCTAAATAAAAGACTTGTTAAATACAGCCATGTTCCCATGAGAATGCAGGTCAAACACCTGTCTCTGAGTTTCGGCACACTTCAGTCAACGGGACAATGATCTGTTTACAATCAGAGGAACTTCTAATCCAAAGCTAATGCGTGTGTGTGATGTGATGGGAGCTGGAAAGCAGGCTCAGTAATTCTGAGACTTACAGAGTGGGGGGATGGAAAGTTTTTTTTTTTTTTTTTTCAATAGCACAGCAGCGATCTTCTTAAATACGGTGACCTCCTGAGGAGAAGCAGCTGAGTCAGAAACATGAGTCGGATATCTGAGACGCCGCTCCGTCTTTTAAAGCTCCCACGTGGGATCAGCGGTATACGGACTTGGACCGAGTTCACTCGGAAAAACACGATGCAATTTCCTGTACAACAAAGCAGGTGTGAGCTGATTAAACCACGCTCCATTTGACCTTGTTTTCAAAGTATTGGCACCCTTCACTACAATTAATGAAATTTTCCACTCCAAAAAAAAGAAGAAGAAGAAGAAGAAGGCCGAAACTGCACAGCTTTACCTCTATTCACAGCATTCTCATAAAAAACAACAACAACAAAAAAAAAAAAAGAAAAGAAAAAGCTTTTGGGTAATAATATTGCATTTTTCTCAGAAATATAAACGGTTCCACATTTAAACCATAATCAAATGCATGTGGTCTGTAAAACTAACTAGCAAGATAGATAGATCGATAGATAGACAGACAGACAGACAGACAGACACTTCATTCAACCAAAAGGGAAATTCAAGAAATTCAAAAATATATATATATATATAAAATAGAAATATAAATGATACAATCATTATTGCAGGGTGCCAATAATTTTGAAACCAGTGGTTCTCAATTCTCCAGCTGTGATCCTTGGAGATGTTTTATCCACTCGAACCGTCCTCTTCACGGTGCGTTGAGACGATACAGACACACGTCCAATTCCAGGTCGATTCATAACATTTCCAGTCGACTGGAACTTCTTAATTATTGCCCTGATGGTGGAAACGGGCGTTTTCAATGCTTGTGCTATTTTCTTATAGACACGCCCCATTGTGTGAAGCTCAACAACCTTTTGCCACACATCACAGCTACATTCCTCGCTCTTACCCATCGTTATGAATGACTAAGGGAATTGGCCCTGTGTGTTACCTCATATTTATACCCCTGTGAAACAGGAAGTCACGGTTGAACAATTTCCTGTTCCTAGTCGCCCAGCTGCACTAACAATTTGAAAATGTCAATACTTCAAATCTACAGGCTCCAGGTTCCCCGTGACCCAGTAAGGATGATGGACGGACGGGCGGTTGGATGGATGGATGTAATGTAATGTAATATGTACGTAATGTTGTCAGTTTCAAAAGTATTGGCACCTCTCCATACACTGATTTACAATTTCCACTCAAGCAATTAGCATAACTAGTTTGTTATAAAACAATAATAAAAAAAAGCCTGGGGTGCAGTAGTGGCTCAGCGGTTAGATCGGTGTACTACCGATCGAAAGGTCGTGAGCTCAAATCCCAGCAGCGAGCTGTCACCGCTGGGTCACTGAGCGAGGCCCTTAACCATCGACTGCTCAGATGAGAACGAGATCAATGTAAGTCGCTCTGGATGAGGGTATCTGCCGACTACCGTATAAATATATATCACCAGTTGTTATCACTTATATGCAGCATGACGTGCAATAAAGTTGTTTACAGAATAAATATTTCTGCTGATGGCACTTGGGCGTCTTTCGACGCGCTGCACCATTAAATTTGCATGAGTTTCAGCTCAAACCGAAACAGTTCCATTGTTGTTTACACAGCCGTTAAATAATCAAGCAGACTTGTTCCAGCAGCTCGTGCTCCGTCGGTTAAAGACTGAACCAAGGGTGGGGGTGAAAAAAACTGTCACTTAAGGGCCTCCGTGGGGTTTTTAACACCATTCAACACACACCGTGGGGTTTCCCTCCGAAAGCCCCGCAGCTAAACTAATCCGCATCGCACACACCGGTCAGTCCAAAACCCCCGACGGTCCGATATCATCCCATTAATGCGAATCAGTTCTTACGATTACAGCAAATACAGGGATACTGCAGAGAGGAAGCGGAACTGACACGGGGCCTCGGCTCAAACGTGAGGAACCACTCCAGGTCACGCTGTAATAGGAAATGAATCGACTCTAGTTCATGTCCCTTTAACAGCACGTCCTGAAGTCTTTTATTCCCCTTACACCGCAGCACTAGATCTTTTTTTCCCCTCTCTCGAAGTTAATAAAGTTAATAAACGTCAGGACGTTCTGCAGATGTTTCTAAAGTGTATATCCGTTTGTTTGTTTGTTTGTTTTTTACCACCCTGATTATTTTCCGGTAGCACCAAGTGTTTAATTCCTCAGCAACTTTGCCTACAATGACTTTTCACGTCGTACTTTTTTTTTTTTATCCGTTTATAGTTACATTTAACGTTCACGAAGCAAGTCGGTTCCTGTTCTCACTTACGTTACAGCAGCTGTAAACACTCTCTCCATCACCTCTCTTTGTTTCTCTCTCCTGAAGTTAGCAAGACAAAAAAAATCTGTGAAGTGTAAACCCCTCTGTCCTGGAGATGTCAGGACACTCAATATATACATGATAAATAAGCGCGCCCTTATAGAAAACCTCACCGTGACGACGGTTACACGGTTTATTCGTCCGTTCATGTAGGAGGCCCGCCTGCGAACGAGCTGCTATTACAGTATTATTATTATTAAACACAGTAAATACTAAATATATTCCCTAGATTTGATATTTTTCTAACTTGCAGTCCAAATCCGGGTTCCTTCCAGTATTTTTCCGGTTAAATTGGAAACATTTGACACCTTAAAAAAAATTTGTTTAAGTGTAAACACACATGACTTTTGAACATCCACAAACACAACACACTTGTCTGTTTGGAATCCGTTTACACATACACATTCAGAACTGTGTGTGTGTGTGTGTGTGTGTGTGTGTGTGTGTGTGTGTGTGTGTGTGTGGTTTCACTCATGCTTCAGCTGCCCGTGTGTAAACATGAGAGAGTTTATCGAGATGCTAAATACGCTCATGGTAACGGTTATGGTGCAACGGTTAGTCTGGGGAAAGTCCAGGACCGGTGACACAGCAACATGGAGATGTTTCAGGCTGTGAGTGTGTGTGTGTGTGTGTGTGTGAGAGAGAATTCAGAACGGGCTGGAAAGGTGTCACAATCCCACACCCCGGTGCTCCCTGCAGTTCCTGGGTTCTTCACACCTCCAGTGGAGATGATTATCCCGTCAGGACTCCTCACAGCAGGCCCAAGCACCGCCCTGTGAAATTTCTCCCCTCCGGTCGTTTTCTCAGCATCTACATCTAACAGGAAATCTTCATAAGCGCCTTCCCAAAGCAGCACAAATGGCCTGGAAGAGCCCGGCAAAGACACACATGGGAACCAGGATGTGAAAACCGGAGGTCCCTGACCTCTCACGGCAACGCTTTCGGATACGGATGAACTTTCTAGTAACTAACTAACTAGACGCTCTGATTAAGGAATCAGTAAGCAACGGCGCGCGGATGAATGCGGTAGTTCACTATTAGCTCATCGATAACGGCCTCCCGGAGAACTACTAACAAACGATATACGTAGACAAGACTGTTCACGTAATCTGTAGGTAATAGCGGACTTATGATTAGGGTAAGCTGTTTGTGAAGGACCGGGACAGTCAAGGCACAAGGGACACAGTTTCCCCCCGCAAAAAAAGTTTAATGAATCAAAAATATATATTAACAAATAAATCAAATCAATTCAAATGATCGAAATCAATATTTAGGCCTATACATGTATAAGAGGTGAACTTAGGGCCACGTCGTATTCAGTTCGTGTGCAGGGACCGGATCCCTCCAGGAGGCACGAAAGAAACAGTCGTTCTTGATGAACTACCGCATTCATGTCTGCGCTGTCACTTGCTGATCCGTTAATCAGAGTTTCTAGTGAATGAACAGTACTTACTAGAATGTTCATATTGCGTTATTCACTTACTCCTGTCTGTGTTCTAAAGCGTTACCTCCGACCTTTCAGACTATTCTCGTCCGGACACGCTTGACAGTCTTAATCGCTGTGGAGAGATCGACGCCGCACGCGGTCGGTCTGTAGTGAGAACAATACGGCAGGGGTTTGTGTGCGTGTGTGACGTTTCTTTCTTTTCTCAGCGCGCACGAACCAGAATAACCGCTCCCGTCTTCGTGAGGGGAAAAAAAAGTGTGTACAAGGTCAGTAAGACCGGTGGCCGAGCCTGAAACCGGGCCGAAAGCCGGCGGGTTGGTTTCACGCCGATTCGTACATGATATAAGCCCTATTCGGACGGGATTGGTTTTCACGAGCGGTGTGCGAATTATCGTGATTATTTCCATAGTATATCTGGGATTTCAGTCTGGATCCGCCGTGGATTTCATTCTAAGAAGACCGCGTTGGATCCTGTGGGTATGGGGGTGTGTTTTTTTTTGGCCTCCCCTTCAGTATAAAGACACCCCAGAAAGCGCTGGCTCTTCTCCACGGTCTCATTCCGAAACCGAAAGACGTGTCAGAAGACGAAAGACGTGTCAGAGATCAGCAGTGCTACCGGGAGATTTCTTGCGAGTTAGGGACTTCCTAGTACAGCTACGGCATACATTGACGTTACGATCCTGTCGTGTACACATGATCGAGCGTGGCCACGCCCACGACAAGGCGTGTATTCAAAGGCGGCGTATGTTGTTGTATTTCCTACAGAGCTCACTTAACCCGAACTGAGCCGTCTTCCGAGAACGCGGACACGCGCTACAGATTACAGACAGGTTTCTAAACGCCCGTCGGATGGAAATCTAATCGAAAGCGAACTCACGATTGCGGCTTTTAAATCTAGCCGATCTGGATCGCACTCATACAGCACTCGTAGCACACGAAACATATCTGGGTGTTATTAAATACTGGTTAATTACTCGGTAATTATTGGTGTAGTTAATTATTAACTAAGCCGTAACGACCGAGTGTCATGCTGTGTTCTACTCAGAACTCGGAGGTGCTACTCGGAAAGTAGGGGAGGTGTACGCGACCCCAACCTCCCCGAGTAACGCCAAACCAACATGGCCGCTCACAACACCAACAGGAAGCAATCCGAATCCGAATCTGATCCGGGCGGCCGCAGGAAGCCAGCGGAGGGAGATGACGAGCGGTGTGACGGGGGTTCTTTTGGGCTGGTTTTTAATATAACAAATCTGTGTATATATCCATGGAAGTAAATGATGACTAGATTAATAACGCATATATTTTGTAGATCTATGACTTACTAATAAATAAAGGGATAACGTCCATTCAGTACCTCCAGGGTTTGTGCGATCGCCGGGACGGACGCAAAATCGAGCAAACGTCGTGCGATTTTTCAGAATCACCGCCGAGTCGGGCCGAGACGAGTGACGTGACGTCATCGCGGCCTCTTCCGTTCACGTGCGTCGAACACGAGTACAGCTAAAGGGTCTCGCGAAAGACCGCGCGGGACGATTTCGCCGAAATCAAGAACTTTTTACAAAAACGATCACAAAAAAACAAGCATGCTCGCGGCGTGATGGTCGAAAAGCGTTCCCTTTCCTTCTGAAGATAAAACATTTTGAACTTCATAGAAAAAAAAAACCCCAAAAACAACCACGTAACATCACACTGACAGATGATGTGTCATGATGAGATTAGGTAACCGATCACACCTTTGACTTTTTTTTTTTGTTTCACCTTCACAGGATTCGTTTCTCATAAGCTGCTCGACATAACGCACACGATGGCTTCAACTGATAAAGTACACTTTTAAAAGTTTTACCCTGCCACTACCGCCATCTTTGGAGGTCTGTAGTGACGCTGGCAGCAATACAGCGATAATAAGTTACATTACAAGTTATATTACAGATTGAAAAGTAAGAGGTGCTCGCGTCCATCCGCGAACACGGGATCAGACCGGGTAGAGTTCTGAAATCGTCGGGATTGGAAACGTGTGTGATTTAATTAGATGAACAGTGTGGAAAATCCTCTCGAGTCAAAGCCCTTTTCTTCACAAAAGAGCTCGCACGACGGAGGACGGGAACGGAGTGGCGGTGAGGATTAGCACGACCCCTCAGGCGACACACGACAAGAGCGAGGGCGCAGGAAAGACCGCCGGGATTCCCGTCAGCTCCCATAAGGATACTGCGACGGGGCTAGTGACTGATTATCTAAAGCCAGGAACAATGAGACGAGGTCGCACGGCCCGAGATCATTAAAGCAGATACACTGACAGTCTGCACTCAGAGAACACACATTCACTTAAATCTGTACATAATCAGCATCTCATTGATTGACCTGGAAACGATAGAGTTCTGACAATTCTGCGATTTTACGTTGAAGTTTTAACCAAGAATGAAGCTTTATTTATTCCTAATTTTACATAATATTTTAGCAAACAAATTCAATACGTGTGTGTGTGTGTGTGTGTGTGTGTGTGTGTGTGTGTGGGGAAGGAGTCATCAGCTGATGTGTGATGTGGCCACAATGGTCACATCTGGTTGTGATTGGTTACTGGGGTAACAGTAGTACATACCAAAGATTTCCTTTTTTTAAAATTTTATTTATTTATTTTTTTTTTTACAGTTTTTTCATTAATATGTAGTTAAACATTTTTTTCCCACAGTGAGCAATACTGATAGCATTCCTGCATGTACAGTTTTAGTAATCTATATTATAATGCATTTTTAAAAAAATCTTAAATAGATTTTATAACTCATAGTTGACGCAGAATCAAAGCAGCTCGTGGTTTCCCCCTAGTGGTCAGGTCGGGTTACTGCTTTCCATTTATTTAGAAAAACATTTATTTGGGAAATGTACTGACAGGAAAAAACAACAACAACAAACATTTCATTTCAAAATGAATTACAGTTAGAAAATACGTGGCATTATTGTCTAAAAATACATCTTCATAATCTATAAGCTGTAACCTTTTGTTCCAAACTGTCCCAAACTGTTCAAAACAAACAAACAAAACAAAAAAACAATAAACATCTCTAGTGTAAATAAATAAGCTTACTTTGACTAACAAATGAATCACATATTAAAAATAGTACTTAATCATCGAGCATCTTACACACTAAATTTTTTAATAATTAAAGTTAAAGGAAAAATTTTGGCACCCCCTTGCTTTCTGATTGGAGACAATTACAATATAGAAAATACAATATAGCTCTATAATGCAGTTTTGAATAAAAAACATCATTCAGACGTGTTTTCTGATTAAAATCAGCTTACGACATCTCGCCTAAATATTACGGCGCTCGTTCTTTTACTCAGCGAAGCTCAAACGCTCGCGTGCTTGCCGACATGATCTAGTTGGTTAATTTCGAATGATCCCCGTGAAGGTTTTTAATGACTTGAAACGCGACACTTTAAGACTTTAAGCAGGAAAAGCCAAACAGGGTGAACCTCTCGAGAAGTTTTGCTGTGAATCAGGAAAACAGCTCTCACCTGCCCTAAAGCAAAATAAATATTGACTTTTCATGGAGCTTGGAGAAGAACACAGAAAGACAGAGTGTTTAGAGAGACAAAAAAAAAAAAAAAACATCTTTATAAAAAGAAAGACACATGAAAACATCACCAAAGCATGGAAGAAATGAACAGAAAAACACACAGAGACCCAAACTAAACATTATATTTTACGATCAAGTAATATCTGAATCCGTCTATAAAATGAACCGACGCCAAGTGAGGGTGCACAAACTTTCGCTCGAGTATAAATACAGCTTGAAATGGCCGGAAGATTATAACGAATCACAGGTTATGTGTTTTCCCTCGAGTCTTTTAGTTCTATTTTTTACCACAGAAACCTGACGATGATTACAATTTTTTTTAGAAACGTATTTAATAAAGAACAACAGTTTTTTTTTTATCAGTTTATAGTTACATTTAACGTCGCGGAATGTCCACAAAGCCAGTTAGTTCCTGTTCTCGCTTATGTTATAGCAGCTATAACCATTCGATCCCTCTCCAGCATCTCTCTCTCTCTCTCTCTCGTGGAATTAATAAATAAATAAATAAATAAAAAAGCTCGGAATGCTGACGAGAAGATATATAAAGCTGTGATTGGCCTTGTTATTTACTTATTTATTGCATGTATTTTATGAGACATATTCTCCCTCTCTATCTATCCATCTGTCTATCTAGAACGGAGTAGAACCCTGATTTAGCCCGGGCTGTCACGGTTCACATGAAGACTCTGAAAGGGGGTTTTTCCGACGCTTTTGGCAAGGGTTGAAAGTATTCTAAAAATATTCAGTAAATGAAAGCGAGCTATTCGGAGCATGTGGCAGGACCAGACGCGCCGACATTCATAGCTCCAGCTCGTCCGTCAGCGTCGTCGTCACGTCTGTCCGATTATCTCCTGACAGCTCCTGTACACCCGCACCAGGCAGTTCAGCCTCGGCTTAGAGCTCTGAGAGAAGAACGCAAACGATTAACACGTCTCCCTGAAGCTTTCCCCCAGCTGCTGAAGTTACATGTAAATAAACCTGGCGTCGGGAGCAACTTGAGTTTCAGTGTCTTGCCCAAGGACACTTCAGCACGTGGGCCAGGAATCGAAGCGATCAGTGAACAACCCGCTCTAATCTCAGAATAACGGACTTCCTGGTCACACAACTGCACTTTCAGACCATGTAGTACACGGATATATAAGGGATTTAATTAGAATTGCACTATCCGGTGTCCCCCAGACGAGGTGTCTCGATGCTTAAGGCTCTGGGTTAGATCCCCCGCACTGCCAAGCTGCCACTGTTGAGCAAGACCCTTAACCCTCTGTGCCCCGGGGGCGCTGTATCACGGCCGACCATACGCGCTGACCCCAGATTCCTAACAAGCTGGGATGTGCAAATAAAGCACTTCACGGTGCTGTAATGTTTACATGACTTCCTTCTGATATCGTCTCCGGAGGGGGGTTCCCTCGCAGCCGTCGCCGCCGGCGTTCTCAATAGGGTTACATTTATCAACTTAAAAGGCATATCCTGAATTTATAAAAAGCTCAAAAGCTGTAAAGCTGATTCGTGACAATGTCCGTCGTTACAAGCGCTATACAAAATGAAACTGAATTGAATTTGAACTCGCAACCTTCTGATCAGAAGCTCAAATTAACCCTCCGACCTCCGCTCCCAATAGTTTGTGGGTAATATTTTAGGGTAATATATCCCCCCCCCATCGTGTCTATCAGTGATCCCCCCCTCCCCCCCAAAAGAACGTCGTTAGGCAAAGAGAACCGGATACAGAAACCGTACCGTACTACCCCGTGAAGAACGAGCGACTCCGAACGGACCTGCTGCCCGAGTGCAACGAATACAAACCTGGAAGAGCGGGACAACACTGCTGACTCCGTCGGGCTCGGCAGGATCCTTGAGCAAAATGCACAGGTAGTAGATGACGGTTTGCTGGAAATGAAACGCACTCGTTAATACGATCAGATAGTCAGTACGCTAGTATTTCTAGCTCCGCCCCCAGGTCCCGGTTCAGTTCCTCGGGCACCCTACGGTACGACTCGCTCGGCAAGGAAATGAATGAGAATACGTGTGAGGACAGATCTGAGCTCGGATATATATACGTACGGATTACGATTCGTTACGTCTCTAATAAATAAAGACCGTCTCCTCACCATGTGGATGGCCTCGTTGATGACGATGTCTTTGATCCTGCTCATCTCGATGAAGGTGGTGCTCTCCCGGCCCGAGGCGTACGCGGCGGACAGCTGGACGCCGAGCGAACCGACGACCAGCAGCGTCTCGTGGTCTACCTTTACGAAGTGAATGTGCAGCAGCATTCCTGACAAAGTCACGAAGATGGCGCCCGACAGAACCGCCGTGTTCTACAACACACAGCGTGGACATTCACACCACAGCGCCGGCACATTCCGGATCGGAACGAACCACGGCTTTATATCAACGCGCTCGTTCTGATACGTCACCGCCATCTATAGCGGCGACTCATTCGCAGGGACTCGTGTTTATTTATTTATTTATTTAACTTTTACAGAAGGAGTCTCCAGTGTCAGCGCTTTGGAAAAGCTGTAACTTTAAAATCTTCAGGATTGATAAGCTGCCTTTTGCTTACTTCAAGAAAGAGAAGGAACAGACATGATTACGGTCTTTTCTCTCTAAACACGCGTCTTTTCTGGTTGCTCGTAATAACACGTTAAAGTCTATATATATATATATATATATATATATATATATATATATATATATATATATATAGTGATATTTAGGGTGAGGGAGGGGGTGGAGGTCTAGATTCCTCACCTACAGCATCTAAAGAATCAGGATATGTTTTTAAATAATTTCTGAACAAAAGGGTTCATTCATTTCACCATATTCCTTCACAACAGTGTCATTATGTGAGCATATATGAATGTATAAATGTATGTATAAATCTTGCACTATGCAAACAGGACAGATGTGTAAATAAAATCTGATTATAGTTAGTATAATGACTCCACTCCTCACCTGTGTAAGATAAAAGGCAGTATAAGCGAGCAGCCACACGGTACAGGTGAACGCCATCACCCTGCCGAGAGACAGCTTAGCAGAGCTGATGGTGAACTCCCTGCAGAAAGGAGAATAATTCTGGCAGGATAATTTAATGGTCTTTCCACTGATATCCGTGAACTCTTCCTTCTCAGCCATGTTGGATAGAAACCCCTGTCCAAAACGCGGACTAGAAAGACAACGTTTATTATTATTATTATTATTATTAAATATTATTGCTCATACTGAGTCACGATTTAACACGATTAACTTCCCAGATTATCTTTAAAAAAGAATGATAAATCTCGCAGAAAGAACTCGGTGCGCATGAACGATAGCTGCACGACCTTCAAAATTTACTGCGCGCTGCATTGTGGGAAATCGAGTTCTATACGTCCTCAAAATGTCACTTAATTTCATTTTCAACCGTTCATGTAATAAATATTTGAACGAATATTAGTTTGTACATTTTATATTAAACTTTAAATGGCTCACATGGAACGTTGTGTGATTTATTTTATTTTATTTAATCGCAAAACGATCTCACGTGAGCACTACGTATCCCGACAAACCCGCGAGGTTCACCTTCGACCTTTTAACAAAAACAACTCGCTCAGCTGATGTGACTAGGCAACCCTCTTACCCACCCGTATTCCTAATAAACCCGCCTTCTCGGCTGGGATTGGCTGTTATTTATACTTCCGCCAATAAAACGCGGATAAACTGAGCAGAGGATGAGACTTTTACCAATCAAACTACGAGTAGTGAATTGCCGTAGCCAATCATAGCGTGGGGGGCGGGATCTGTCGAATATGATTGGGGATGAAAAAAATAATAATACCGCTGGAAACAACACTCTACCGGGGAGGGGATAAATATATATTTTCTAACAGTCTGATTGCAAACAGAGTTAACTTTTAACATAGTCGACGTCTTCAACTGAATACTTGGTGTAATTTACAGTGATTATTGCTATTTCGAGACTTGTCTTGTAGAAAATAGGGATGATACCGTGTTGGGAAAGGACTTGTTTTGGTGTTTTGCTAGGTCAAGAAGGCTGGCCAGTGTAGTAATATTATCTGGGTAACGTAGACTTAACTTTAAACTGTTTCATAGCACACTTTGGCACGGGAATATATTCATGTGTGTCTTGTAATATAAGTAAATCCGATAATTGTGTAACGCTAATTAACATTAGTAGCTAATATCTACTTCTTTTCCGATACGAATGCTAATGTTGCTAGCTTAATGAACAAAAGCTGAAGACGTCAACAGTGCTCGCGACAAAACGTTTGTCAGTCTGTTTTTAACGGCGTTTAAGACTTACAAATAATAATAATAATAATAAATAACCGGTGAATAATATTCTCTAAAAGTCGCGTTTATGCGTCTTGGGTGTGTTTAGGTATTGAGCGCCTGTGAACTGATCTACTTTAGATCATTATTATTATTATTATTATTATTAATGTTATTCAGATTTGTATTGTATAAATTTCCCGACAGTAAATTAGTTTGAGATTAAAACAAGAACTATGCATAAAATATATATACAGTAGATACGGAAATATTTCACACCTCCACCCAAAATATCGACCTTTTTGTTTTTGTTACCGTACAAACGGACTTTATTATATATATCGTGTCTTACTTCCGGTCAGCCACTTCCGGTTAATTTAACACACTTTAAAAAAAAAAAAAAAAAAAGATAGCATCACCACGCACTAGCATTTTTAGTAAAGTTGATTTACTACTAAATATAGATTTGTGTTAGAAAAATAAAAAAAAAAAAAATATATATATATATATATATATATATATAGGTGGTCCAGTTTTACACACTGGTACAAACCGGAAATAACTAGTTCGCTGAATTGTTGCCAAGATTGTCACTGTTCGCCAAAAAAAAAAAAATGCTTTAAAAAGAATTATATTGAGTAAATAAACAGTGCTTGTTGTTGTAGACAAATCCAACATTGATTTATGTATTTATATATTTATTTCTTTTATAATATATTCGAAATAATTTGAAGATTTGTTTGGTTGTGAGAGTTACCCTAATCTGGCAACCTGTCAAACCAGTTTCCATGACAACTCATCCAGACAAGGTTTAGTTAAATAAACCTACGTTATCAAATTATCCGCTGATGAATAAGATCACTAGGAATCGCCTGTTTATTCTGTATTACCGCGTCTGATAGCTGCACTCATGATCGTTGCAGCTAGCGCTAGCTAAGGAGCGTTGTAAAGGTTCAACACTGTATACATCGCAAATTCCACATCTCCTTCGCCTGGAATCAGTTTCTCCATCTTGGAAAAGCGCTACCAGTCTTTATTCTAGTACCGCCACGTTTCTTGCCGTTACTTTTTTTTGTTGTTGTTTTGTTTTAGAATAACTGCATCGATCTCCATCATTGTAAGTAAAAGTGGCTAACAAATCTCGCACAAAAGAACATTTCCGACCTGTACTCATGTCCACATTTTAAAATATGGTGGGTGATTCTATATTGACTGTAATAAGCTAAACTTTTTTAAAAAAATTTTTTAAAAATCAGTACAATTAATTTGACAGTCAGGGCTGTAACGAATATTTCAGTACCGTAAATACCTAAAATATTTTAAACGGCATCAACAATACTGAAAATTTCAACTTAGATTTTATTTTTGTAGTCGTAGATACAAAAAAACAACAACTTTGTTATACTTGGACGTATACCGATCAATAAAAATCAATGATGAATTGATTTGGAAGGTTTGAGGTGACTGGTTAATGCACTGGAACCGTTTTCCTTCTCCTGGACAAACAGGGGTTCCTTTGGGTCACAGCCCTTACGTTAGGAATCATCTCCATCTTCCCGTCCTGCACGCTTTACTAGTTTAGCGGTGGAATGAGTGCGGCCGGAGATAAGGGCGTGAACGGGGTTCTGGTTTGTCAGGAGAGTTACGCGTGCGGCGGATCGGACGAAGCCGCCTACGAGTGCGACGAATGCGGAAGCTTACAGTGCACACGCTGCGAGCTCGAGCTCCACCGCCAGGAGCGCATGCGCAATCACGACCGGGTCCGGATCGCACCGGGACACGTCCCGTTCTGCGACCAGTGCAAAGGACACGCGGGCAGTCCGACTAACGGATCCCGGCACAGGGCCGTAGTGCGCTGTCAGGGCTGCAAGATCAATTTATGCCTGGACTGTCAGAAGCGGACGCACAGCGGCGTGAGCAAGAGGAAACACCCGCTCTTTGCTTATCCGCCATGCAAAGCGCCGGAAAAGATCCCCAACTCTGGCGATGGAGAGTTAGATGATTGGAAAGCTCAGCTGGAAAAAGTTCACAGCTTCCTCCTGGTGGATGAGAAAGAGGAAATGCAGGTACGGGACTGGAAGCGTTTTATCCACTTTAAAGTCAAATCTCTGCTTTGGGTTTTACGCCGTTCAATTCTTGAAGTTGAAGAGAAAGTAACGAAACGTCTCGTGTTGGTCTTTTTCCCCCCGCTGTGGCTGTTAACAGGTGAAGGACGCAGACGAGTTCGTCAGCAGGCTGGGTTGCGCCCCGGACGAGCTCCTGAAGGTGGTGTCCATCTTCGGGAACACGGGCGAAGGCAAATCTCACACCCTCAACCACACGTTCTTCAGAGGCCGGGAGGTGTTCAAGACGTCTCCCACGCAGGACTCCTGCACGGTGGGCGTGTGGGCAGCGATGGACCCGCTCCATAAAGTAGTGGTCGTGGACACCGAGGGGCTCCTGGGAGCCGGAACTAACCAGGGCCAGCGGATCCGGCTCCTGCTGAAGGTCCTGGCCGTGTCCGATCTGGTGATTTACCGCACACACGCCGACCGGCTGCACGACGACCTGTTCAAGTTCCTGGGCGACGCCTCGGACGCGTATTTAAAGCATTTCACCAAGGAGCTGAAAGCCACCACGGCCCGCTGTGGTCTGGACGTGCCACTTTCCACTCTGGGCCCGGCTGTCATCATCTTTCATGAGACCGTCCACACCAAATTACTGGGCTCAGGTCAGAAATATAAAGGTCCTGTTATTAAAAGAAACCAAAGAAACACTACCATGCCTTTTTAAAAATAATCTTTGAATCTACATAAATACGCTGATTTAATAAGGACAGCCGTAATATTTCTTCGTCTCCTTCTTATTCTTATTATTTAATAGTGAAATTACATTAGTAAAAAATATTTTTACATATACATACCTATATTCATACATATAAAATTATACTTGATCATAGATGATTTAATTTAATCGAAAATTAAAGCAATAATTAGTCAGATATAATATTAGATATTTTACTATAGGAGTAAATAGCTGCCATGTTAAGTCTCAATTAAATTTTTCAAAATTATTTTATTTCTTTCCTGCAGATAAGCCCTTGGAATCGGCAGAACGTCTTCTCCAGGAGCGTTTCCGAAAGCTCGGCCTCTTCCCCGAGGCGTTCAGTTCCATCCAGTACAGAGGCACGCGAACCTACAACCCTCCCACCGATTTCAGCGGCCTGCTGCGCAGCGTGGAGCTGCAGCTGGACAACACCACCACGCGCTCGCCACGGACGGCCAGCGTCATCTACAAAGCCCTAAACGTGAGTTTCTAACGGATAACGGTCTCTGAACATCTGGACTACAATCGATACGTCTTCATGAACCTGACGAGGAAAATCAGCACAACCTTCAACACGCATGCAGCAGTATATAACGTCATGTATATAACATGTAGTGTACGTCCTGTCACATAGCGGACTGTTTACTACAGAAACTACAGTGCTCTCCATTAATATTGGCACCCTTGGTAAATATGGGCAAAGAAGGCTGTGAAAAATTGTCTTTATTGTGTAACCTCATATGAATTCATAGGGGTGCCAATAATAATTGCACACCTATATTAAAAGTTGTTGTTTTTTTTTTTTTTTTGATAAACCTGTTTTGTTTGCAATTGTTTGATATCCATGAGAGCAGAGTATTTTTGTGGATTTATTTTTTTTTAACAAAAGGTTAAACAATAGAAACTATTTTTCACAGCCTTCTTTGCTCATATTTACCAAGGGTGCCAATATTATTGGAGGGCACCGTATATATTACATTTCTAAAGATACAAAACAACTACAGACTTGTAGAATAAAATTAGCATTTTTGTTACTATTAAATATAAATTAGTATATAATATAGTAGCAAAAAAATTTATTTGTATAAAGTTATAAACTAAATGGTGATATTTTTGCAGTAATTGGTAGTAATAAAATAGTACTAATAATTATCTAGCGATCTACAATAAAATAAAGATAATTATTCCTAATGCTAATTACTGTATAATAACAACAACTGTAGTAGTAATAATAATAATAAGCAACAGTAGGAGTAGTCGGAAGTATTGTTCTAAATCTAAAAATAAGGTGCTATAAGGTGTCACACATACGTGTGTGTGTGTGTGTGTGTGGTCTCAGGCCCTGAGTGAGCGGTTTAGTGGTGAGATCCCTGACGAGTACCTGTCCAGTAACTCCTTCTTCCCTGATGAATATTTTACCTGCTCCAGCATCTGTCTGAGCTGTGGGTGAGTGTCATATCAGCCCTGGACTCCTGTCCCTCTAAACTAAACCCCAGTCTCCACTCCTGTCCCTCTAAACTAAACCCCAGTCTCCACTCCTGTCCCTCTAAACTAAACCCCAGTCTCCACTCCTGTCCCTCTAAACTAAACCCCAGTCTCCACTCCTGTCCCTCTAAACTAAACCCCAGTCTCCACTCCTGTCCCTCTAAACTAAACCTGTCTCCACTCCTGTCCCTCTAAACTAAACCCCAGTCTCCACTCCTGTCCCTCTAAACTAAACCCCAGTCTCCACTCCTGTCCCTCTAAATTAAACCCAGTCTCCACTCCTGTCCCTCTAAACTAAACCCCAGTCTCCACTCCTGTCCCTCTAAACTAAACCCCAGTCTCCACTCCTGTCCCTCTAAACTAAACCCCAGTCTCCACTCCTGTCCCTCTAAACTAAACCCCAGTCTCCACTCCTGTCCCTCTAAACTAAACCCCAGTCTCCACTCCTGTCCCTCTAAACTAAACCCCAGTCTCCACTCCTGTCCCTCTGAACTAAACCCCAGTCTCCACTCCTGTCCCTCTGAACTAAACCCCAGTCTCCACTCCTGTACCTCTGAACTAAACCCCAGTCTCCACTCCTGTACCTCTGAACTAAACCCCAGTCTCCACTCCTGTCCCTCTGAACTAAACCCCAGTCTCCACTCCTGTACCTCTGAACTAAACCCCAGTCTCCACTCCTGTCCCTCTGAACTAAACCCCAGTCTCCACTCCTGTACCTCTGAACTAAACCCCAGTCTCCACTCCTGTCCCTCTGAACTAAACCCCAGTCTCCACTCCTGTCCCTCTAAACTAAACCCCAGTCTCCACTCCTGTCCCTCTAAACTAAACCCCAGTCTCCACTCCTGTCCCTCTAAACTAAACCCCAGTCTCCACTCCTGTCCCTCTAAACTAAACCCCAGTCTCCACTCCTGTCCCTCTAAACTAAACCCCAGTCTCCACTCCTGTCCCTCTAAACTAAACCCCAGTCTCCACTCCTGTCCCTCTAAACTAAACCCCAGTCTCCACTCCTGTCCCTCTGAACTAAACCCCAGTCTCCACTCCTGTCCCTCTGAACTAAACCCCAGTCTCCACTCCTGTCCCTCTAAACTAAACCCAGTCTCCACTCCTGTACCTCTAAACTAAACCCCAGTCTCCACTCCTGTCCCTCTAAACTAAACCACAGTCTCCACTCCTGTCCCTCTAAACTAAACCCCAGTCTCCACTCCTGTACCTCTAAACTAAACCCCACTCTCCACTCCTGTCCCTCTAAACTAAAACCCAGTCTCCACTCCTGTCCCTCTAAACTAAAACCCAGTCTCCACTCCTGTCCCTCTAAACTAAACCCCAGTCTCCACTCCTGTCCCTCTGAACTAAACCCCAGTCTCCACTCCTGTCCCTCTAAACTAAACCCCAGTCTCCACTCCTGTCCCTCTAAACTAAACCCCAGTCTCCACTCCTGTCCTTCTAAACTAAACCCAGTCTCCACTCCTGTCCCTCTAAACTAAACCCAGTCTCCACTCCTGTACCTCTAAACTAAACCCCAGTCTCCACTCCTCACCCTCTAAACTAAACCCCAGTCTCCACTCCTCACCCTCTAAACTAAACCCCAGTCTCCACCCCTGTCCCTCTAAACTAAACCCGTCTCCACTCCTGTCCCTCTAAACTAAACCCAGTCTCCACTCCTGTCCCTCTAAACTAAACCCAGTCTCCACTCCTGTCCCTCTAAACTAAACCCCAGTCTCCACTCCTGTACCTCTAAACTAAACCCCAGTCTCCACTCCTGTACCTCTAAACTAAACCCAGTCTCCACTCCTGTACCTCTAAACTAAACCCCACTCTCCACTCCTGTACCTCTAAACTAAACCCAGTCTCCACTCCTGTACCTCTAAACTAAACCCTACTGTGGTCTGGTTTTCAGCTCAGGCTGCAAGAACAGCATGAACCACCTGCGTGAGGGCGTGATCCACGAGGCCAAGCACCGCTGCCGCTACTCCGCCCACTACGACAACCGCATCTACACCTGCAAGGTAGGTCCTGTCCCGTCTGCTGTCAGCGTGCACTCTCAGCTCAGGTGTTCAGGGTCTGGAGCTGATGTCTGGTGTGTTCGTTTCACCTCGTAGGCGTGCTATGAGAGCGGTAAGGAGGTGATCGTGGTTCCTAAGACCACAGCATCCTCCGATTCTCCCTGGTTCGGTCTGGCCATTTATGCCTGGTCTGGGTGAGTCCCGATGTCGAACGGTGCAGCACTGTTGAGCTCGGACGTTTGCGTCAGCGCTGGAGGGTGAATTTGTTTTGTTTTCGCAGGTATGTAATCGAGTGTCCAAACTGTTCAGTGATCTACAGAAGCAGGCAGTACTGGTACGGGAACCAGGACCCCGTCGACACCGTGGTCCGTACCGAGATACACCACGTTTGGCCGGGGGTGAGAAACCGTTTCTTTGGGAACGTCTCGTAAATCGACTTATTACGTTACGGTGAATTCATTTCTCAGCTTGTACGCTATCATAGCTTTTTAACGCCTCTCACTAATTATTTGATCTTTCCCCTTCTGAAGTCAAACGGATTCTCCAAGGACAACAACAACGCCGCACAGAGGCTGCTGGACGGAGTCAACTACATGGCCCAGTCGGTGTCGGAGCTGAGCGTCAAGCCTGCCAAAGCCGTCACCTCATGGCTCACCGACCAGATCGCCCCCGCTTACTGGAAACCCAACTCGCTCATCCTCGTAAGTGTTCAGAGCAGAGCTTCCTACACTCCCTGTGCTTATTTATCTAATTAGGATTGTAGTTATCAGATCCAGTCATGATGACTAACACACCTGCACGACTAGGAGGTGGGCGATATGACAAAAATATCACATCGCGATACACAATATAAAGGTTTGCTCACAAACAGACCGCAGTAGAGTTGCAGTGAAAGAAAAGCTGTTTAAAAACGTCTACAAAAATCATTTGCTGCATCCAGTCAGTGTGTATTTTAATTCATTTAAAGGAATACCGGAACGGCGAGCCCAATTCTTTTGTTTTCGCTACACACCGAATACATTTGGGTTTGAGATCAGAATTTCAGCTTTCATTTCCTCATATTTACATCTAGACGTGTTAAACAGCTTAGGACGTGGCACTTTTTGTTTGAACCCACCCATTTTAAAGTGATACTGGGACATGTGCCTGACAGGTGTTTCTGGTTGTCCAGGTGTGCCCTGTTAGACTGACTGTTTAAAGAATGAACGGCTCTGAGCGTCTGCTCTTGGTTTGAGCCCTAGGTTTCGTGTGTAAAGACTGTATCTGTTGTTAAAAAGGATAAACCAACGTGAAGACCAGAGAGCTGTCTATGGGAGAAACGCCAGCCATTTTGAAGCTGAAAATCATAAACGCTGTGTCTTTTACTGATTGGCTACTTCATGTGTAGAGGTGGATTATACGCTGTTGGCACAACCCTTTACCCTTTACTAGAATCCACCCGAAAGCCAGAAACTCACACCTGCTCCACATTGGTGAAATGTTTCAGAACTGTTCCAAGTGTGGCGAGGCCTTCAACAACAGCGATACAAAGCACCACTGCCGGGCGTGCGGAGAAGGCTTCTGTGATGGCTGCTCGTCTAAATGCAGACCCGTACCCGAGAGAGGATGGGGACTGACGCCGGTCAGGGTGTGCGACGCCTGCTTCCAAAACCGAGGAATCCCAGAGGGTGAGAAATCCGAGACGTATAACACGGACCCGTCGGATTAGCTTTCACGCGATGAGTAAGAAATAAACCGCTCTTTGTCATGCTGCTACAGGAAAACGATCGAAGAGTCTTACCGAGGGTTATTTCCCGTTAACAGCACATCCTGACGCAGCATTTTACTAACTCGTTTCATTTATTCTTTCAAAGAACGACGCTGCGGAATGTCATCGCTTACGTTTCAGCGGCCGTTCTACACTGTTTCTCACCGTCGCTATAGAAACGGTGACGCGTTCGAACGGGCGCGTTAATATAAACCGCTGATTTGCAGGTGCGCTACTCGCACTGTTAGAAGAAAACTAATCAATCATCAACACCTTCTGACCAATCACAGTCCAGAATCCAGCAGCACTGTGGGGTCATTCAATCTGATATAGATATAAATGACCTCGCGAGACATTTCCGAGAGCATCACGGGTACTTTTACAACTCTGACAAACTCCGGCGTCGGTTTATATACCGGCCGATTCGTTTTCCTTTTCCGCGTTAAACGTTTATTTTTCGTAGTAATTTTTTTTTATTCACTTTTTCCCCCCCCAATATTGTGATGCGCATGTTTGATAAGATTTTCTTATTTCTTTTTTTTTTTTTTACAGAGCTGTTGGACGCTGCTTTGGAGGAGGAGGAGAGCGGCACGCTGATCGCCAGGAAAGTGGGAGAAGCCGTGCAGAACACTTTAGGAGCCGTGGTCACTGCCATAGACATCCCTCTGGGTTTGTGTTGCACCCTCGACAAGTGTCTACATTACCTGAAAAACAAATATACATATATACATATATATATATATATATATATATATATATATATATATATATATAAATATATATATATACATATATATATATATATATATATATATATATACATATATATATATATATATATATATATAAACCCACGTTCCTTTATTTTACAGTGTATCTACAGCGTAAATATTACCGCAATCTCCACTTTCAACCTCAGCTTATTAGCCAGATTAAAAGTTTGCGCACACTCAGACATGCTCTAGTACGAGAGGGTCCAAAGTCCGGCCCCAGGGCCAAACGTGCGGCACGTCACCTGTCCCACGGTTTCTACCGAACACGGTTAGAGACTAACTAAAGCTGCAGTTGAATTTACAGAATGATATTTAGTCGTAAGACTACATGCCTTTATGGCTGCCTTCAAATGAAAGCATTTTCAGCTTGGGTTCGTTATCTATTATCAGCTTCAATATATGCTACCGGTCAAAAGTATAGACACTCGTCGTTCATTTCTAATTCCACATTTTAGAATAATAATAATAAAGTCATCAAAACTCTGGAGTAACACAAATGGAACTATGGGAATTATTACGATAAAAATCCAAAATAAATCGGAATAATTTAATATTTGATCATCTTGAAAGTCGACGCCCTTTTCGTCTAGAATATTCCAGGAATGTGTTCTCGGCGTTTTCTCGAGCGATGTCTTGAGGAGTTTCCCCGGGATGATTTTTAAACAGTATTAAAGGAGTTCACGCCGACGCCGGACTCTTATCTCCTGCTTTTCCCAATATTTCTCTCCGAGCCGTCCGTTTAAATGAGATGTTAGTTTTCTAATGAAAGAAACGAACACGTCGGGACGATTATATTTTTGTCTACGACGCCGATTTCACACGTTTAATCACACACCTTCAGATCAGAAGCTTTTTAACATCGCGAGAGAGGTTTCAGTCGAGCGTCCACAAACTTTTGACCCATAATGTGTGTGTATGTGTATATATATATATATATATATATATATATATATACACACACGTTATATTATAAACATATAATGTACATACATTCATGTTTATGACAGGCCCTCGGGTATTTTTGCACTCAGCTGTACATTGTGATTTTGTCTCCGCCGCCAGGCTTGGTTAAAGACGCGGCGCGGCCGGCGTACTGGGTTCCCGACCAGGACATCCGTTGCTGCTATCAGTGCCAGCGTGAGTTTAACGCCCGTCTCTCCATCCATCACTGCCGAGCCTGCGGACAGGGCGTGTGTGACGGCTGCTCCCCTGACCGGCGCGCCGTACCGTCTCGCGGCTGGGACCATCCCGTACGGGTGTGCATCACGTGCACCCAGAAACCCGGAGACCTTTAGCAGGACGTACAGATTCCGGACGCCGCGGGACCGTCCGGGAGAAGCCACGCGTGATTTCGTACGTGGACGCTCCTCGCCACCTCTCTGGTGAAGGAAAGACTCGAGTATCATGTTTCATTCGCAGCTTACATTTTTTCCCCCACAGGATGTTATTTTGACAATCCCTTGCTTATTATACAGAAACCCACAGCGCAGCCTTCACTCAGATTCCTCCAGTCGTCTCTGGATGAAGGATTTTCCAGCAAATCCGTATCGAATCGATCCGGTTACAGTGTGTGTGTGAATCCGGGGAATCTCTGCACTGTACTGTACGATCGGACCGGCAGGACGCTCTCAGAGCCGGCGTTAACACGGCGCTTAGTTTACGTTGCTCGTTCCGCTTCCGGACGTCTTCCTTCAAGGAGAAATCCATCTGTATCCATACACTCGTCGTGTAGCGCGTGTACACCGAGGAGCTCGTTTTATAACGTTTATAAACTTTATTACAGACGATTTCCCTCGAACTCACACACACACACACACACAGACAGAGGAACTCCTGCAGCGACGTGTGGAATACGTGCCAAAACGAAACGCAAAACCTTCCTCGCGACAAACCGCGTGTGGCGTCGCGTTTAGAATCCGTCGAGACGCGATCAGCTTCCCTGCGTGTAACAGAATGGAACGATCGACACATCGTCACACGCTCTACTCCCAAACGTATTCATAGTACAGAAGGTCGTAGGTTCTTAGAATACCAGGCGACAGATGACGGAAATAGTCCGGACGTCAACGTCCGTTACCGCAAACATCGGCGTGAAAGAGCGTGCAGAACTATGATGGATTTGTAACCGAACGGAGCGGTTTTATCCTCCAGACGTTCCCACGTGCCGTCCTTCGGCGACGAGACCAAACAACATTAAAACCAACGTAATAACCTTTCCCCTTCCGGCACGTTTTCTTCACGTCGCTATTAAACTACTGAAGCGATGCGTGTGCGTTTTACATAAATTTCTCGTTATGTTCCTCCGGACATCAACCTACGTGCTCATCCGGAAAGCCGGTTCTACTCTGTCTGGAGGTTATTCATCGTCCGTTTCGGATTCTACGACGAAGATCCGACGTTCTCCGTCGCCATCGAACCGTACGATCCGGAGATCGGAGAACGCGCTCGTGTAAACGTTGAGTTTGAGGGATATTTCTCGGTCCGTTTATACGTCTCCTTTACGTCCCTCCTATCGCCGGACCCGTATCCGTGAGTCCGGTGGATCCGAGACGAGCGCTCACACTTTATTGAGATATTTTAAATGGAAACTTTTCGCACTGCCACGACTTCGTCCTCGGAATTAAATCGTCACGTTACGCGCTCCGAGACCGCCGATCTCGACTCGCAACCAAAGGCGTGTGATTTTTTTTTTTTTTTTTAAACTTTTTTTTTTTTTTTTAAATCTGCGACGGCAAAATCGAGCTGAAAATCGTACAGTGTATATCCAGCTTTAGCTACGTAGAAGACATGGCATGGCGTAAACTCATCTGCTTGACTATACATCACCGTCATTCACGTTTCACTCAGTAGCTGTTAGCGTCTAGCCCCTGGTACGGGTTAATACATACGTATGATGCAAATAAATAAATAAATAAAAACCCCACAAAAACAGTGCTTGTCTGTAACCGAGTTTATTTTATTTAAAGGTGTAATATTAGGACTGGATGTGACTGAGACTCGATCAATAACTGTCATGTTTTATTCACCTTGTACGCTGAGGAAATTAAACATGAGTACTTTTAACAGTGTGTAGATCCGACGTTTTGTGAACATGCTCACCTGCTCCTTTTTTATGGTCAAGTGCACCATTGCTCATGTCCAGTAGGTGGAGCTGTAGCACTGAACCAATGAAGCCTGACTGTTTTGTTGAGAATGTTTGGGTATACTGTATGCCATATATATATATATACTGTATGTGCCATATATATATATATATATATATATATATATATATATATATATATATATATATATATATATACATATACATATATACATATATATATATATATATATATATATATATATATATATATATATACACACACACATATAATCTCTCTTTACTGATTAAGGGTAGGATTTCTTTGAATAAATTCCAGGTTTATTTCATGAAACTCCTCTAAGAGGCTGTGCTTCACAGACCCCAGACAGGTTTGGAGAACTTCCCAAACCTGGTCGCGGAGAACCGTCCGTCCTGAACGCTGTAGTGTTTTCCTTTTTCAGACGAAATCAGGCTATTAGAAGCGGAGAAAACACTCAGATGTACAGGACAGGGGGTTCTCTAGGGTCAGGATTGGGAACGCGTGATCTATACCTTTTAATAGCGGATGCACGCTAGTTCTCATTATAGAATGCTTTAAAGAAGAAAGAAGCAGCAGCACTTGAGCATTTTAATATTTTCTTCCTTTTTCAAATGGGCCATGAATATTTTAACTTCTAATCATTTCACTGAATTCTGAGAACGACATTAATCAAACATTATTTGTTCTTTTACAAAGGGCAAGTCAAACGAAAACATTATTATTATTATTATTATTATTATGGCATTGTTAACGGCAAACAGGTGTCTCAAAAGCGTATCGTTTTCCGTCATACTTTTTCACCCTCGTACAAAGTTATTTTTCAAAACTTGTAACATGGCAAATTTTTTTTAATTTATTATTATTATTATTTTGTTTTCCTAAAAGGTCACACCAAAATAATCCACAATCCTTAACCGTCCATTGTTCGGTTTAAAAACTGCAATACGGATTGAATGCATCCAAAGTACACCCAGAAGTCTGTTTGACATGTCGGGTGATGTAGCAGCGACTGTGTGTGTGTGTGTGTGTGTGTGTGAGAGAGAGAGAGGAGCAGCTCAGCCTTGTGCCTCGGATCCCGTCCCGTCCTGATAGTCACCGTAAGGGTAGTAATAGAGGTCATGGCAGACGGCCATCAGGAGGCCGGGCAGTCCTCTGCGGCCCCCCAGCTGTGAGGAGAAGACCACGTTGGGGATGGAGTCCTTTCCTGCAGGGTGAGGTGAGGGGATGGTCCTGAGGAGATGGCCGTCTCGAAGACTCCACAGACGGGTGTAGCAGTCCTGACCCACTGCAAACAACAACAATCACGTCGTGTACCATATCACAGCGCTCTCCAGTTCTCCGATCCGATCGGTCCGGAGGTGGCGAACAGTTCTCTATAACAGCAGCTCTGACTGCAGTGCAGCTGCAAACCGCGCGTTTATATCAATGCTACGTCATCGTTTCTATAGCAACCGCTCACTTACAGGGACTTTTCCAGGAGGAGTTTCTGTATGGGTATTTAAACGCAGAGATGAACGTACCTGCGAGCAGCAGCCCCTCTCGCTCACACAGGTGCAGGGGCAGGTAGGCGTACTCGTTGTGGTGCCCGTCGTACTGCCTGACCGGCCGTCTCGCGCGCACGTCCCACAGCTTGATCTGAGGAGGAGAAGAGGCGAGCGTAAACGGTCACGTCGATATCGGTACACTTGTGCGACATCGCGGTTCGATCGGCGTCGGTAGCGAGACCTTTCCCAGCATGTCCGCGGCGAGGAGGTAGTTCTCGTCCTGCAGCAGTCGCACGGAGGTGACGGCCGAGTCCTGATGGAAGCGGGAGGACTTCCAGCTGTGGTCCCGTCCGCGGCCTCGCTGCCTCAGGTCCATGCTGAAGATCTCGCCTGAACGGCAGCCGTTGAACAGGACCGGCGCCTTGAACACGGGAGCGCAACGTCAAGCTCATCGATGACGACAAACAAACGAGCAAAATAACCCGGAACACTGGTTTGAAATCGGACAGGAAGTGGACTCGTGAGCCGTTATGAACAGATTATTCTTCTGCGTGTGAATGTAAGAACTCTCCGGTAATCCGGAAACGTCGGGTCGCGATCACGTCGTCCACCTGACGCGTCATCTACTCACTCTGAGA
This sequence comes from Ictalurus punctatus, assembly GCF_001660625.3. NCBI lineage: Eukaryota > Metazoa > Chordata > Actinopteri > Siluriformes > Ictaluridae > Ictalurus > Ictalurus punctatus. The sequence continues at coordinate 17,554,996 of NC_030440.2, read as the reverse complement.
GCAAACTGCTGGGCCAGAACGTCACTTCCTGTGCCGTACGTCTGCCGACGGCCCGTCACCGCATCGGTCACGATGACGCTCCGTGAAAGACCTGGACGTGCAGAAAACCGTCTGAGTGATGCTATAAGGGCAGAATATTACACCAGGGAATGCACATGAAACCACACACACACACACACACACACGTACCAGTACTGAAGGTTTTATCAGCCTGTGGGTTCAGGCACCACGCACACGACCACGCTGTAGAGATCTTAAAACTGCACAGCATCCCAGGCTGGTCTGATTACACAACAACAGGAAGTAGTTCAGTGAGAAATGTTTCATGTCATAGTGTGAATACAGAATCATCCAACTGCAAGTTACAGTTCAGGTACTGCCTTCAAACCCATGGGGGCGGGGCCTAAAACGATTTTTTTTTAAAAATAGATAAAAGACCACCGGCGATCTCCAAACTATTTCCACAAATCCTCCTTCATTTTTTGTTCAGTTATTTATTCACTGAAGTAACGTTACAGATCTCTCGGACTACGAGGACGGATTCTGTCTGCTCGCGTTCCGAAATGTTCCTGGGAGTCGCGTTCAAGCAGGTTTAAGTAGAGTTACGCGTGTAGGTGCTAATTTCGACTGGTTCGCTCTGCCGATACACCGCACTGGCGAAGGAGCGGACGAGTCGGTGTCAGGAATATTACTCCTTTGGCTTTTAGAGGTCACTTACAGTGATGGGAAAAAGAAAGTACACCCTCTTGGAAAAAGCTCCTACACTCCTACTGCTCCTTTTTGTTGTCGTCGTCGTCACCTGAGGGCTTTTCGTTTGTTTATAGAATTGGGCGAGGACCGCACGATCGTTCTTAATGCCCTGATCCGTCCCTCCGGGATCTCGCCAATTTGCGATCGCGAAAACTGACGCAAAATCGAGCAATCCGCACAGTTACCGTAGTCATGGGCCGGGACGCGTCACGTTAAGCCATCGCAACGCGCGTTCCCTCTTCGATTCACATGCGTCCAACACGAGTACAGCTAAAAGGTCTCGTTTACCAACGATCAGGGACGCGCCGACATTTCCATAAAATGGGTTTGAGATCCCCCCCCCCCCCCCCGTTTTTTTTTTTTTTTTTTTTTTTTTTTTTTAAAGTTTCCGGCCCAGATTTTTCCTTCCGGTGCATCACTACCGACAAACATCACAGCCGAAAGTACGTGCAAAACGATTTCGTGCGTTTGCGATTTCGACAATTCAGGTAGTTTTTCGGGGGAAAAAAAAAAAAAAAATCTATAAAAACTCTACGAGTTGTATCTCAAATTTTGAAGAGAGAGAGGAAAAAAAAAAAAAGCAGGAGCAAAATCAAGAATTTTTGGCCGTAACGATCACACAAAAAAAAAACCCCTCCACGAAATCCTGTCTGATCAATTAAAGCATCAAATTAAACGAGGGTGTACCCCCCCCAAGACTGCAGGTTGCACATATTTTACTAAAAAAAGTCACGTGACTGAACTAGCTGTGATCCGAGTCGAGAAAAACAGAGCCGTCCGTTCCTCCTCAGCTCCATCGACACTAAAGGAGCAAACATGTCTTGGTTGAGCGCCTACGAACTGTTCCTCTGTGGATAAACGACGTGACGGGGACACACGAGTCGGAAGAGACGTCTCACCGGGATTGGAGTTACTGAAGAGAGACGCGGGCAGTAAACTGACGCAGCCGGGAGTCTGAGATATTCCCACCAAGCACAACCTGAGGAGGCTGGTCAGGAAAACGACCCTGATCCACGCCACGGGGAACCGCGGCGCGGGAACCGGACACAAATACGGAGGAGCAGAAAGGATACAGGACATGAGAGTCTGAATGAGTCACCGACGCCCAGCACACCGAGTTCACCTGAAATAAAGAGCAAAAAAAACCAAAAAACGTGTCGAACACGTTTCATTATTTATTCGCTTTCTTTTAGGATTTCGTTTAAAACTTAAACCCGATCACGGTTCGAATAAGATCCTCCGTAGACAGTCCCAGGTCACCTTGCGGTTAGTGAAGTACAGGTTATCGCACATCTGCGCAGACAGAGAGCCGTTCCTGCAGCCGCTGAAGTTCATGATGCCGTACTTGCAGCCTCCGTGCGACACGTCGTTCACCGTGAAGACGCGCTCGCACGCCGAGTCCGCCTGCGGAGGAACGGGCGACAGTTACAGTAATATCCCGCGCTTTTCGGACTCTTTCGCTTCCTCGTAGAAGGCAGAGGCGGGAGCTCACCACGATGAGGCGGAAGTTGTCCGTGTTCGGGCTGCTGGAGTCGGCGCTCTGCACCTCCAGCTTGTGTCGCTTCATCTCGCTCACCTTCACCTCGTGGACCAGCCTGAGAAAGGAAACAGAGCGAGGTCCACGTCATACCATCCAACGTTTTTCGGACTAAGTATCAGACCGACACCGACCCTGGGTATCGGATCTAATTTTCACAGCTGTACAATTTAACGAATTAGGAAAATCCTACACCAGATCACGTCATAGTTTGCCTTTCAAATCGGTGGAAGTGAGGGCAGGTGTGCTAGTAAATAAATAAATAAATAAATAAACAAATCTCATGTGAATAGTTCTTGCGATATGAGCGTGCTAGACATCCTGTGATGTCCGTCATCGTGCAGGAAGGAACAGTGTGTGTGGTGTCCTGAGGTGTGTCCTGAGGTGGATCCTGACGGCGTACCTACAGTAGGAGCTCGGGGACAGCTCTCCCAGGCGTCTCCTCTGCAGCAGGAGCGTGGAGTTCAGTCCGGTACGTGGAGCTTTCTGCGCAGGGTCACAGAGACGTTTCAGCTCGACACACTCTCACCTCACTGTGACGCAAACAAACAAACGGCGCATCGGAGCGCTCCGACGCTCACCTTCCTCGCCCGCTCGTCCTCGGCCAGCAGCTTCGTCCTCTTCCTCTCGCGCTCCTTCTCCTCCAGCGTTTCCCTCGTTAACGGATTGCAGTTGTTGTGACCGGGCAACAGCCGGAAGTAGCGGTTCTTCTCGGGGTCGAAGTAAAAACCGGGCAACTCTGTGAATGCGAATGAGACACGCGAGTTCAGCGTGAAAGGAGGGGGGGGGTGGGGTCGGGCCGGCGGTTAAACTCACAGCAGTCTATGGCTGCTTTCACATACGACGCTCATAAAAAGTCTACGCACCCCTGTTAAAATGGCAGGTTTATGTGATAAATCATGGCAGACGGTTTTCCATCCTCGATGTGGAATTACAACGTGTAAAAATGAAGTGAAAAACAATCTAATATTTCAGGGAAGAATAGAAAAAAAAAGGTTAAAAGAATCACCTGCCAAACCAGGTGGCAAAATGTATGGTCAGATTCTAAAAGGTATGTTTGGTGTGCAAAAAAAAAAAAAAAAAAAAAATCACCAAAAGAACAGCATCTCCAGGGTGAAGCACGGTGGTGGCAGCATCGTGCAATAGCGCTGCTTTTCTTCAGTCGGAACTGGGGCTTTTATCGCGCTGGAGGGGATCACGAATATCTACAAATACCTTCCGATTTCAATGCCAAACCTTCAGGTGTCTGCTAGTAAGCTGAAGAAGAAGAAAAGGAATTTCACCTTTACATACATCCGAATCAACAGACGAACAAATTAACCGAGAGAGGGTCGGCGTTTCTGAATGACCTAGCCAGAGTCCTGACCTGAAACCAACTGGAAATCTGTGGGGTGACCTGAAGCAGGCTCTGCACAGGAGATGCCCTCACAACTTAACGGATCTAGAATCATTTTGTAAGAAAGGGTAGGAAAATATACAAAAATAAGTCATGATGTTCCATTCTGATTGGATTAGACAGTCGTGTAAGACTCTTACCCAAAAAGACTGAGTGGTGAAATAAACACAAAAGGTGCTTCAACTAAGTATTAGTGTAGGGCTGTGTACACTTAAAAAAAACAAACTTACAATAACCTAGTTGTATGAGTTTCCTTTTTTCCCCTAAAAAAAAAAAATATATATATATATATATATTTAAAAATCTCTGACCGTTTAACACTTTATTTGTATTACTTTGCAATTTCACATGAAAGACGGGAAAAGATCCGGTACGGTTTATCTCCGTGTCATTCTCTTACTTCACAAAAACCTACACATTTTAACTGGGGTGTGTAGACTTCTTATATCCGCTCTATATAAAGAGTTTCCTTTGACCGTAACCTCGGCTGTGATCCGTTATGACAGACACCGTAAACACACGCCTCAGCTGATGGAAGATTTCACGCTTACTTGTTTATTATTATTACTATTATTATTATGATATTCAATATTTCCCTCAGCATAGAAGTGAATCAATATAACGACCTCTTCTGTTTCTCAGGCGTTACTCTGACTGCTCATTTCGTGCTCCGAGCTGCCCGTGCACTCGACCTTTTACGGAGTTTTGTGGGCGTCACCACATGCGAATGAGCTGCGTTCGGGAGTGCGCTTAGCACTTTAAAGGAAGGAAATCAGCCTTTGTAAATCTAAATCTAAAATAATAATAATCATTCGGTTCGGTCTGTCTTACGCAAACATCTACACACAACTTTGCTGAAAGATTCATACACGAGGCCCGGTGTCACTCGTGCGCGCATTTATACTGATGTGTTAAGATCGATTTTAAGTCTTTGAGTACAAATCAATGGCTGGTGCACGTATTTACAGTAAGTGACATGCCGATGGAAGAAGTTTAAACTAATAAGTGAAGTGTAAGGGCTCTTATGAGAGATCATCACCAGGAGCAGGGGCACTGGATCTGGAGGATGAAGCGGCGTCTGATCCTGAACTTGTGTCTGATGATCTGCAAATCAGCATCACACAACAACATGGACATTTCAGTTTAATCTGAGAAACATCATCATCACATCACGAACATCAGAGAGGGTTGATTTGGGAGTTATTACTCAGATGTATCTGCTGGACGATTCCTCATACTCCAGTCAGAGCCATCATCATGAGGATGAGGAGGATGATGGCGTCTGCTCCTCCTTCCTCTCCAGTTTCCTCTCTTCATTTCTGTGATTGAGATTATATATATATATATATATATATATATATATATATATATATATATATATATATATATATGAGAGAGAGAGAGACAACACACACACACTAGCTAGCTGAACACCTAGCAAAGAGAACTCTGCACGTTAGCCATAGCTAGTTAAAGCTAAATTAAGCTAACTTGTTGTCTAGTTGCTTGAAAAGCTTCAAAATGTGATTATTAAACACACTCGTGTGAGTCTGTTTCCACAAAGTCATTTTAATCAAACATTCTACAGCTTTCTTACCTCTGTAAAAAACAACAACAAACAAACAAAAAATAAAACGTTTGCTTAACTAGCACGTGAGATAACGCTTGAGAACAGGTGTTCCAAATTCTTCCCTACTCCACACACACGTCCACTACGTAGGGCACGAAATAGTACACTTCTGTACCCTACGTAGTGCTCGATTCATCCAATAGGAATCAGAGCTGTTTGCGAGTCAGCCGTTGGGTTTCTTGTTCTCTAGTTCCCGCCTAGTAAATGTTGATTGGTGGAGATTTTATAAATTATGCGTCGTTTCAGAACGTGATTGGTTAGTGGTCATGTCGGACTTGTTGGTTTAAAAAAAAAAAAAAAAAAAAAAAAAAAACAAGAAAAAAGAAGAAGAAGAAGCACGGTGAAAGAAACAAAACAAAACAAAAATGTACAGGAGTGTTTTATTTTTCTTATATATATATATATATATATATATATATATATATATATATATATATATATATATATATTAAAATATTACAACCTAAATTTATTGTAATGTATATATATATATATATATATATATATATATATATATATATATATATATATATATATATATATATATATATATACACATTACAATAAATTTAGGTTGTAATATTTTAAAGATTTATTAAAATGTTGCAGTATTTTGGTTGAATGCATATTTTTAGACGTACTAATAACAAATAATGCAAATAAAAAATTCATAATGTAGAAACATTCGTGTTACATTCGTGTGAATGCCACTATATAGATCAAACGTGCTCTTTATTAAAAAAAAAAAAAAAAAAAAAAAAAAAAACGTGCCTTTGTGTAAATGCACAAATATATATTTTAAATGGTTTTGACAGCTTGTCTAAGCCACGCCCATGTCTTGAATCCTGATATTTTATTGGCTGGACACTGAGACTCGTATAGGTCTCTCTCTCTCTCTCTCTCTCTCTCTCTCTCTCTCTCTCTCTTTCTTTCATAAGGTACCCTAAAAAAAAAAAAAGTCTAAGATTTGAGTTTATTGGGTTACAGTGTGGCAACATGGCGACTGTCATTCACAATCCACTAAAAGCGTGAGTACTTTACAAAACACATGCATGCAATTATAACAATGTTACATTGTTAAAATAAAAACAACAACAACAAGAAGGAAAAAGCCTTCCTTTTTCTTTCTGTTTTTTTTTTTTTTTTTTTTTTAAATCTCAGGGTAGTTTAACAAACTGCTGCATTTTGTGATCATAGAGCGATTCTGCACGTACATGCATGCATCCCATGCGCTTTAATCTCTGTGTGTAGAGTTGCACGGTCTGTGTATATCCTACAGCTCTGTGTTTAACCATTACTGAAGAATTATATGCAGAACATGACTTACACAGACCCAGATCCTTCACCTGGTCCTGGTATTCTCCTCCAATCATATGATATGGAGCAGAATATCACGCACGCGGACGGTGATGTGCGGGGATAATAGCGCGTGGGTTTGGAATGTCTCGTCTTATTCTGGCTTTGGGAAGCATGCACACATGAGAAACTTCGTCCCTTTGTGCTATTTTATTAGTTTTAGAAAGATAAATACCGCAATTTGGACCAAACCCCTTTGTTCCCCAGTGTTCCAGTATGAACTTTTATGATGTTATGCATCCATTGATCAAATAATTGAGCTGCAGGACAGTTTTAAGCAAATATGTTCATATGATAGAATACTATCCAATATTTTCTCACTATTGATCTGTTTGATTGATATGTTAAGGGTGGCTATATTTAATAAACAACACATGCTATTATTATTATTATTATTATTATTATTATTATTATTATTAGTTTTGTGTCATTAGTTTTTATGGGGTGTGGGCGGGGCAGCGGTGAAGAACAGCTATAACATAGGTGACAACAGAAACAAACTTGTTTCACGGACGTTCCACCACGATCAAATTCATGATGTGTTGTTTTTAATAAGCAAAAATTGCACGTGTTGGCAAACTGCAATGGATTAACAGGAATAAACACTTGGGGATGGGCCGTTACAGGAATATAATCCACATCACTCGTGATTTACCTGTAACAGCACCACACAACGTTTTCATTCTTACATAAACGATACATATTGATAGATATGACAGGGTATAGGTAACACCGTAATAACACACGGTGTCCGAAAATTCAGGAACTAAAGAGGATACGTCGAGCGAATATCTCCACCCGAATACGCTGAGCAAAATCCACGAAGACTCGATACAGCAACTGAGCACACACACACAAAAAAAAACTGAGCGTAAGGGTGAAGATGTAGAGCGTATGATGTAAATAATAAATACAAAATGAAGGACGTATCGTTTGACTCTCGTTGTTTAACGACTTCTCGGGCACCCTGTAGGTTTATCGATGTTGTTCTTGTGTCCAAATCTATATGATGATCGATCGTACGTGGAAAGCATTGTAGACTGCTATTACAGAGGATGGATTATAGATTACGCTACGCTAACACTAAAGCAGCGTCTGACAATCAGTACGATAAGTGAAGAGAAACGATGCAGTGTTTTGTATAAAATATAACATTTTCATTTTAATAAGGTATTTTATTAGCGTAACCTTATTTATCCCGTACGCTTCCTTTATTTCATTTCTAAAAGACAAACACGAGTGACACACGATTCAGTACATAATTCCGATCGCCAAAACGATCATTCGTAATTATATACACAGCTATATATACGTATAAATATTGCACTACTATATATTTAGTAGGAAGTATTTCTGACCCACGGGATTTTAAATAATTACATATGAGTGTGCTTAACATTACACCTGGCGAATAATGTACAGAATAAAAAACGGCAGGGTGACGAGATGATATGATATTTATATGATATTTATATTCATGTTTTTCAGGTGTAACGCGTTACGGAAAGATTAAATCCGATTACGCGGAGCGTCCGCCTTACGAGTCTCTGCGAACGAGCCGTTACTATAGAAACGATAACGTGTTAGAACGGGCGGATTAATATGAACCTGCGATTCGGAGTTGCACTACTGTCAGGGCCGCCGTTATAGGAAATCAATCAACACCTTCTGACCGATCAGAATCCAGGATTCAGCAGCGCTGTCGTCTTGCTTGTTCAAGAATCCCGGTTTACTTTTTTTTCCTACAGAAAGACAGGAAACGATTAAAGGTAAAGCAAAATGATTGTTATATGAGGCGTTATAAGCTGCGTATCATTTCATATTTATCATATTCATTTAGATAATTACTCCCAGGTTCCTAAATACGACCCAGTGATCAGAGAGAATATGACCCGTACCCCCAGCGCAAACCTGCAACGGATTCACATATAAAGCCCTCAGCGTGACAGACGGATAGATGATGTCCTGATAAACATACGATCTCATTAGTAAAAACCTGTGCTTTCACCCATTCTAACCAGATAGGAACTAGATTCTGGATCGGACGTTGCATATGTAGATTTGTCCTTGCGTGTGTGGATGTGTTGTGCACTGTACACACTGTGTACAACCTACTGCAGATTAGCGACATCCCAGCATCCTTCAGGGCCCATCTGTTCTGAGGAAACGCCTACGAGAGGTGTCACTCCGCAAGAGACGGAGCCCCATCTGCTCCAAAATCTGGAACGAACACACACACACACACACACACACACACACACACACACACACACACAGAGGGATATATTTAGGGTGTTAGGTTGTAGAGAGGTGGATGCCACACTGTCATTATACACTTTGACCACACTTTTGTCGCCAACTCTCAACTACTTCCCAATCAAATAAATCAAATAAATAAATAAATAAATAAATAAAGTAAGCACTGGTCACACAACATAATAGTTAGCTTGCTTGTGCTTTTAAATGCTAGGTATCTCTGCTAAAAACCCTTCCTAATAGGAATTAACCTAGCTTCTTTATTAACTATTAAAATAATTTAGTACTGATGGAGGGGGGGGGGGGGAGGGGGGGGACAAACATCAGTAGAAACCAATAAAATAAAATTCTTTTTCAAAACGAGTTTTTTTTTTCCCCCCTTATCAGCAGGGATCATTTGTCAATTCCAACCTGGATAATAGTTAGCTAGCTTAATGATAATGAGTCTTTATTGGTCACATATACAGTGAAATTGTTTTCTTCGCATACCCCTGCATGTCCGAAAGCTGGGGTCGGAGCGCAGGGTCAGCCATGATACAGCGCCCCCTGGAGCAGAGACGGTTAAGGGGCTTGCTCAAGTGCCCAACAGTGGCAGCCTGACCCCCGACCTTCCGATCAGTAACCCGGAGCCTTGACCGATAAGCCACCATTGCCCCTTGCTAGTAAACTTGGCCACTGATTCCACGATTTAATAGTTAGCCTGTACGCTAGTTTTTCAACCCATGAAAGCTGTACTAAGAAATCAGCGTAAAGATCTATTACCATTAAAACATTAACGCAGACACCGATAAACTTTTCATCAGGGATAAATTGCTCTAAAAAAATTCTTAGTGCTTAGCCTAACATTAGCTAGCTTGTTACTGAACTTGGCTAGTGCCTCAACTGCTAGCGAAGTAACATTAGCGACTGAGCTTGCTAACTTTGGTGCAGTTCTGTTTAGCTTCCATCACTTAGCCAAATAAAAGCGTCAGTTCAGTGTTTAAGGATGTAAAGAGCCACGGTGTGTGGACGAGGCGAACAACTTAGCCTTTATTCAGTGTCTTAGTGTGTGTAGGAGGAGAATATGACTCCTACAGGTAGGGTACATTTTGTTCCATACAGTCTGCATTGAAGAGGCTGTAAGTGAGCAGGGGTTATTGGGGTTATGTTAAGGGGGATTGAGTTGTGTGTTGGCAGGGAGTCGGTTCCCTTCCCCCAGGTTTCCGTGTGAGGGGTTTGATGAGGGAATTCGCCTGTCTGGATAAATCTAGTCCCTGCATCGGCACCAAAAAAAAAACCACCAAAAAAAAAAAAAAAAAAAAAACAGATTTCAAGGGCCCGAAATCTTTGTGTATACAAGAACAACTGGGCTGTGTGCCAGTAATGAGACTTCACAATACCGTGGCCTTTTCCTGCGTTCCTGCACATGTTTCATTTTTCTGTGACAGAGTAATAAGACTCGGACTCCAGCTCACATGGTTTTTATCAGGAGTTTACTTGTACTGTGCTCTCCCAAAGCCTCTACTGTAATAACTTACACTGCACCCTGAGGATCCAGGAGCTGCTCCTGAGCTTAAAACAACAAGAAAAGAAAATATATATATAAACAACAGAGTGCAAAAGTTTGCACACCCCTCGGTTTTGAAGAGGAAAACAAAAAAAATACAGTGGTGTATGATTTGTTTAGAGTTACGCAGTGTTAAATATGAAATGTGGGTGCGCACCGTGACAAGAGCACAATCCAAACCATAAAGCGAAACCGATTATAATATACTCTGAGGAGGAGATCTGATGAAGGTGTGTGACAGTGTATGACAGTCCGTATAGGATTTCGTAGAATTTAAAAATTTTTTTAAATTCGTCATTGTTCTACACGACGCTACAGGACGCTAAAATCGTGGCCGTTCTACACGATGTGGGTCGATAAACGAGACCTTTTCGCCGTCGTCATGTTCGACGCACGTGAATCGAAGAGGGCTTTGGCTGAATGCGCGTGACGATGTCACGTGACGCGTCTCCGTCCCAAATCTGCGGAAAATCTCTGCGGTGATTTTGAAAAACCAGCGCTCGGAATTACATCATCACGTCAAAGTAGGGGGAAAAATCCACGGTGGCCATCATGTTCGTCTTTTGTCAGGCAGAAAAACCGATGAGTGATGTGTATTAACTTCCTCAAAACAGACTTTGATTTTCATGTTGATTTGACGTCACTTGCTGAATTCGTATCTGACGAGCCCTTGCAGAGTTCCAGAGTTCCCGAGTAGGAATTCCGAGTTGGGATGGGCCGTTTTTGTTTTTTTTCTTGTAATCGGAGGTCGGAAATTATGAGTGGTCGAATACAGCCTTAGAACAGAGTCGTCAGAAAGAAGTCCGCTCGGCGGCCATCTTGGCAACGCTCCCAATAGGCGTGTGTGACATTGATTTATTTCCAAACTTGCGATTTACCATAAAAAAAGTTCTACACCGGTTAATCTTCCAGATCCGACAGTATTAAAAAAACAAAACAAAAGCATTTCCAACATGAAGCAGAGAAGAGGAGCGTGTAAAAATATTACCAGCTGTGTAGTCAGGAACTGCTGGATGGTAGTGGCAATTGTGGAAACTTAGCTGAATGTTGTTGTTGTTGTTGTTTTTTCTCTTGGTGATTCTGCATTAAATCTCAGTAACTAATTCTATCCTAGTAGCCCAGCGTGGATTATTTTCCTATAACAGCACAACCTGAAGTGTGTTATTCCTTATATAACCTCAATTTCCACTTACACTCAACCTACAACGTAGCCTGACTCATGAAGGTCTCATTGACTGTTATTGTTTCCACGTTCCCTATTCCACCGGGCCGAGAACATCTGGCTACGAAGCGAATCTTATACAGTGGCTCATGTTATAGTCGATAACCGATGAGCACGGTCATAGTGTGAAGCCTTCGGGAGTTTCTTTTGCCAGTAATTTTTCGCCGGTTTGTGTCCGATTTTGAACCGAATAACGTATACACGGCTTTGAAGACCGGAGAAGAGCTTCTGCTTGCTTGAGAGCTCCTCGTCCCTCGGGTTCCTCAGAGGTTTTTAATCAAGACGCTCTTTTATTCATCGGCTCATAATGATATTCCAGTCAGCGTACGATTTAAACTCAGCATTACGCCACGCATATGGAGCGCCAAAAGAACAACAATGCTTTGAGGCACCTCCCTGATGCTAGTGATTATTCAGGGACTCTGTAAACGCAAGCATGAGAGCGATTTGAATATGAAAGGCTGAAAAACGGCACACAGCTGAGCTCCGGGCTGGGGTCGGACTGGGACGGCAGGCTCTGAACATTTTCTGTCGTGCAGAAGTTTTCTGGTTTCTGTTGCCGTAAATAAAACCCTGACTCTCTCCTGCTCTGTGAAATATCACAGATTGCTGCAGATCTTTAGGGCACGTAGCTTCCTGTTTAATCTCTGTATTCGTCTGGAGTTTATACAAAGCTTTCACATTCTACACATTAAGAAGAAGAAGAAATCATTTTAATAGCAAAATTAACTGCTATTAGAATAATCTCAAAATAATAATAATAATAATAATAATAATAATAATAATAGCTAAAAATGTTTTTGACGTTAGTACTTACGTTATTTTTAATTACGTCATTTTAATTACTGTACTGTTGTACTTTTTTTTTTTTTTTTTTTTTACACTTTCTACACTTATTGTCTTCTTTCTGTATTTTTTTCTTATCGCCTTTATATTATTATTTTTTTTATCTTATTATGGACTATATTTTTTGCTTTATTTATGTTTTTTTTTTGTTGTTGTTTATTTTCACACTGCAAAGCACTTTGAGCAATGCTTTAAATATTTGTAAAGGCATTTTAAATATATAAAAGGTACATAAATATTAATTAAATTTTTAATATTATTATTATTATTATTATTATTATTATTATGTTTTTTGAGTGTGAAGTAAAAAAAAAGAAATAGTAAAATAGGCTAATTGCAATAAATTATACCACTGACACAAAGAAGATATGAAAATAATCTAAAAAAGTTAAATATATAGCATCTAAAAAATATATAATATATATATATATATAAAAAAAATGTGTAAATAATGTTACAAATACTCAAACTTTTTAAAAATGAAATATATCATTCAAATAATCACGATGTGCCCGTAAACGCATCGGTAAAAATAAGACAAACAATAAAAGCTAAAGTTAAATGCTAAAGTGAAGAGAAGTATGTAAAGGGGGTCAGACTGCAGTCACGCAGGTCACGTGTTACTTCACGTGAGCTTACAGAGCTCTTTGTCTTCTCCGCTTTCCGACGTCCGCAGTTTCCTCAGATAGCACGAGCGTGAAATAATGCACACAGGAAGTCTAGACGTGGCACAGGAAGTAAAAAAAAAAGAAGAAGAAGAATTACGAATTGTAGAATTACGAACAGCAGCTCTGAATGTAGGTCTGGGTGTAACATAAAAACCACACATCTAATGCGTTATCGTTTCTATAGTAACAGCTCATTCTCAGGGACTTGTACGGCGAACGTGCCACGTAATCAAACCCTAACAATAAACGGATTTTTTTTTTTTTAAATGAAAAAACATATCATTATTATTATTTAACAAAGGAAAAAAAATATATATAGCGTTTGATATGGTGAGGTTTTCTTTTCGGAGCTGTTTAGGTAACATTCATGGAAGGAGTCTCCAGCGTCAGTCAAGAAGTTTTGGCAGAGGAGTTTCCGCTCCTTTGCGGTTTCTCGGTGACGTGCCAAGCTGCGTTTTTTTTTGTCTTATTAACTTCGAGAGAGAGAAAAGGCGAGGCCGGTGACGGAGCGCACTGTTTATAGCTGCCATAACGTAAGCGAGAACAGGAACTAACCCCTTTTCACAGACGTTCCACGACTTTAAATGTAACTACAAACGGATAAAAAGCACAACGTCATTCTTTGATGAATAAAAACTGTAACCGTTGCTTCGGTATGAGAGGAATAAGAGAATTCCAGCCGCACCGTTATAGGAAAACAATCAGCTCCGGGATTGTAACACTGTTATCGTGATCGTTGTCCCTTCTTCTTCTTCTTCTTCTTCTTCTTCTTACCTCTTTCCGCTCAGGCTCGTTCTCTCTCTCGGGTTCTCTCTCTGAACACTGAGGTTCTTTGTGTCGCGACGCCGCGTGGCAGTTTCTTCTTCTTTTTCCACTTCAACATTCCTCACGTATCTGCTGACATAATAAACACTCACAACAGCACAGTGTTCGTTTTGCTGACGAGCGCAAAGACCCAGAAATCTCCGACTCTCCAAAACAAAACAATGGCTCAATTAGAGATCACGCTTCGATCCGTCTGAGTATCTGCGAGAATGCGTTAAAATGTTCCCCGGCGAATAAAAATGAGAGAAAAACCATCAGATACGAACCGGGTGACTGGACAAAGCTGAAAGTTTTTCCCCGTGTGTATTTGCTCGCACTTACGTCACGAAGATGATGACTATATAAGCGTAAACCAGTCCCTGCGAGATTCTGCGATCGCAGGACTTAACGCAAAGTCGAGCAAACTCCAAATAAATAGCAGATTTTTTAGATAAACTCTAAATTACGGCAGATTTTCCTCAGATTCGGGCCGAGTTCCATTCACTGGTAGAGTTTCCTCGGCTTTTTGGAAAAATGTACAGCTCGTCGGTGAAAGAGTATTGTTGTTGTTGTTGTTTTTAGCCTAATAAGTCAGGGAGTCATGTGACCTAACAAAACGGAAACCTTTTATTCTAAGTGGCCAGTTTTATTGTTTTATTTTGGAGCCTAATCATTCATGTTTGAGTACTTCAATGGCTTTCTTGGATAGTTTAAGCTACTTAGTTTCCTGAATATGATCTATTCAGGGCTATACTTGGAGACACGGCCGTCCCTGCTGACAAAAGAACAAAACAACAGAAACCCTCATAGAATTTGTTATGGGTTTTAATGGTTATGATGGGAATTGTATTGGCTTTAATGGAAAGTGTCGTGTGTAAAACTGTGGGTCTCTACTGGTAATCTGTCGCCTTATATTGTCGTGTCTACTGGATAACATTAGGACCAATAATGAAAATGGGTTTAATGGTTAGCTGATGGATTGTAATGGTATTTGTAGTGGAAACGATTGGAATTTCTGTGGCGATTTCTATTTTTTTAATGAGTGACGTTAGAGGGAGTTCTAAAAATCTGGGTTCATTTGGGGTTCTCGTATTTTGATGTTCCTGTGGGCAGAATCGAGCGGTTTTCGGTGCCTCCCTGATGCGTGGGACTCCAGATTTCCACTTCGCCTATCCGGTGTGACAGTTTATTTCGTCCGAAAGGAACCAGAAATGTAACACGACGTGCATGGCGAATGGCATTCGCGTGCGTTTTCTGAAACTGATCAGCATTAACAGACGCTCTCAGGGTTGTTTTTGACCTCGAAACCCTCTTCTGGTTTGACTCGAGGTTCACGCCGTCCTCCGTCTCCTCCTCAGTCTCGGCGATCAGTTCTACAAGGAGGCCATCGAGCACTGTCGCAGCTACAACGCCCGCCTGTGTGCCGAGCGCAGCGTCCGAATGCCGTTCCTGGACTCGCAGACGGGCGTGGCTCAGAACAACTGCTACATCTGGATGGAGAAGCGACACAGGGGGCCAGGTACGGGATCCTTTATTTATTTATTTATTTTAAATGACCTGTAATTCAAACGAGCTATTAACCTCAGCTATACACAACCTTCCCATGAAGATTCCTTTAAAGTCTGCCCGGATATTAAACTCATTAAGCTCAAATTTGCACAACAGTGCATTGTTTAATATGTTATTTAGTCAAACCGGAAGCAACAAAAACTGGCCTTCGAACATCTGTACATCTCATTAAAAATACCAGGTTATTTAAATATATATGAATATGTAAATCGGACACTCTCTACACGTTAGCTAGCATCAGTATCAGAGTATTCGATTTGCAGTGCATCATAATTTCCACACAAAGCCATAATGTCACCACGATGTCCCTCGCACCAGGCACCACATTGCCGTCCTCCAGTAATTTGCATACGGAACGTGATCGGTCCAGGGCTGTGCAGTTTATTTAGCGGCATGACTAGCCGTGCTCATACATACTGTAGCCCCGCCCCCGAATCAGTTTTATAAACCAAACTGATTATGGTGTGTCATGGTTACGGACTGACCCGCGTCCATCCGAACACACATAATTGAACCTCGTTCATTTTGAAAGACCCGGTGCCTCTGCACCAGGAGACTTTAGACAAAAATCTGACTACCTCTGCCACGAAGTTACACCTGGATGGATATTTTCCATAATCTTCTATGTAAATCAACAGAAAAGCTGTCACGGGACACAAGAGTACGTTTGCGTCACGGACATTTCAGTCTCCCCATTTGCACGTGCGGGGTGCCAATAATTTTGGAACCAACCGGCGTTTACACTGGTATTTTGCATCTCGCGACCATCTCTGTGTTGTTTGGATGCACGTTAAAGATGATCATCTTGTTAAAACCTCCATCGTGGCAGATGATAAAGGGCGCCAATAATTCTGGAGGTGGCCGTAAATCTGCTCGGTGTAACGTCTACAGCCTTTTGACTCGGGTAAGACTTGTTTTGCTGAGTTGCCCGAGTCACGCGTACGAGATTAGCGTTCTCGGTCATTTGGACGAGGCTGAAGCGATTCGATGAGGAATTTAACGTCGCTGAAATGTTTATCGAATGTGGTCGGAGTTGCGAGGACGCTAAAGCTAACCGCTAACCGTGCAGCCGAAAGCCGGACACAAATAGAAGGAGAATCTAGCTACGGTGTCTTAGACACACCCTGTACTTTGTGGTGACCCAGTGTTTATTCCACGTTTTTAATTTAGCCTATTTAAGACTTATCTGTCCTCTTTCTCTCTCGCTCTCTCTCTCTCTAGCTCTTAGTCTATGTCTCTCGTCCTCTCTCCCACTGCCACCATCTGTTTCTACTGAAGTCTAAAATGTCCCAAGTTGTGTTTTGCTGTTATTTGAGTGACGCATAATCAGAGGTTTGTACGTGCTTAGTATTTGTTTCACACACACTCCTTGTGTGTGTGTGTGTGTGTGTGTGTGTGTGTGTGTGTTGGCACAGGACTGGCTGCGGGTCAGATGTACACCTACCCCGCCCGCTGTTGGAGAAAGAAGAGGCGACTGCATCCGCCAATCGACCCTCAGCTCAGACTGTGTGAACTCAGGCTTGGTATGTGAACAACACAAGCTTTCCTTCTGTCTCTGTCTCTCTCTCGCTCTCTCTCTCACACACACACACACACGTGCGCTCTCCCTCCCACGCTGTACACCTTGGCTTCATATTATATTTCCTCCTTGTCTTTTTCTCTCATTCCTTCTCTCCATGGTCATTTAAAGGCTGTAGCCCTGGCCCCATCTGGCTCTTATTACCCTTCTCCGTGTCGCTCTGTCTCTCGGCCTCCGTGCCCTGCTCGGGCCCCTTAAATCACTGGTCCGTGCAGCAGTAGAGTGGAAGCGAGGCTTGGTGTTGGTGCTGTGGTGATGTGGGGAGTGTTGACAGAGGAGAGAAGGAGAGAATTAGAGCTCAAGGAACTCGATAACTGAGGAATAAAGGTCCGTCTGTGTCCGCAGGAAGCCCGCGGCATTGTTTTCTCGGCTCTCGCGCGCTATTAAATGCTGCGCTTTTCTCAAGAAACGACTTTCTTTCAAAACACCGAGGAGAGTTAGCGTATTCAATTTCCCGAGTGAGAAAGATTTCCTAAACCCGACCCGGATGACTACTTACGTACGAGCCACAAAACCCGTAGTGACTCAGGAAGTTTTACGTTTATGCGTAGTTTATATCCGGTCTAATAAACTGCGGAAAACACCTCGAAGTTTTTATTATTATTATTATTATTATTATTATTATTATTATTATTATTATTACTATTCTATATCAGCAGGTGTTTTTATTCCTCTTACACCACAGCAACCTGCCTCCGACTGTAATTCTTCATTTCTTGCTGGACGTCACTCTATATCCGCTTATAACAGGTCCGTTCCTGTTCTCACTTACACTATTGCAGCTGTACACGGTCGCAAGCCTGTCTTTCTTTCCTTCTAGGAGTTACTAAGGCGGAAAAGACGGAGACCAAAGTTTCCAGCTTCACCTCTGACTGTCTCAAACGCCGCTCTCGCGCCGCTTTTTCACGGAGCGCTTCACCGTATCGAGTCCCTGCGGACGAGCCGTTACTATAGAAACGTATCATAGAGTATTAGAACGAGCGCGCTGACGTAAAGCTGCGAGTCGGACACTGCACTACCGTCAGAGCTGCCGTTATAGAAAACCGATCGACGCTAGTCGTGACGACCAATCAGGATCCAGAATTCAGAAAGTAGGATATAAAAGCACTAGCGTTTGACAGATATTTAAAGAGACAGTATCGGGCATTTCCGATAGTGATAAGGTTAAACGTCGGACAATCTTATTGGCCAGGAGATGATATCGTCGGGTCTTAATTACAACCCAATACATCTCAAAAAAGTTGGGACGGGGGACAACAAAAGGCTGGAAATGTACGTGTTATGATTCGTTTCGGAATCGAATCGTGTCAGTAGTGAACTGAACGACTCTATCGTCGGTCTATCGTGTCGTGCACTGGGTAACAAGATGGACACGCCGCCCCAGAAGTCTCCATACACAGGGGGACACTTTTTAGCAAGATGTCTTCCAAGATGTCTTCTTTTTCCTTCGGCGACGACAGTACGGACGTACTGAAATCGCTCTCACGGCCGGATCGGGACACTGTCGCAAGGTCGCGATGCGAGAAGACATCCAGACGTCCACGAACACCCGCATGACTGACGTGGTCCTGGCAAACATAGTCCCCTACAGTATGTGGACTCCTAGGACACCCGGTACTGTACATCGTTTGGTCTGAAAGACGGCGTGATTCTTTTGTCTCCAGGACTGACGTAAATCGTAGCTCAATAGCAGATGTGTGATGTGTAAAGACTCTGGAGCTGGATACCGTCCCTGCGTTTCTCTAAGCGCTGAAACGCAGTCTAAAATTTCAGTCGAGGGACGCTGAAAGCGTTTGATCTGCTCTGCCTTGACACACACGACCGCTGTCCAAACAGCTCGCACGGTTCTACTTCAAACACCAACGCAGCCAGCTGCGAGTATAACGAGTCCAGAAGTGTTCCCGGCTCCTTTAACAGCTCCACTGCCCTCGTTATGAAGGTTCTCAATAAGAAAAAGCTCGACTTCGGCACTGAAGCTGAGTAAACACGGGGAGGGTTATCCTGTGTGCTTCGCCCCGGTTACTCGTTAACGCCGTCTCCAGTACAGACCCGCAGAACTCAGACCCATCACGGACCCATCGTGTCCTCCGCTTGAGGAACAGCGAAGAATTTGTCCTTTTTTTTCCCCAACAAAGAATATTCCATTATCTTTTCCTGAACTGCCGAGAGGAAGTCGTTATTATTGTGTCTGCAGGTTTCCAGGAAAAGCTCCAAGTTCCTGGACGTATTTCCCAGGAATTACCATCACATGCACGTAGAAGTAAAACTGCACCAGTAATAATAATTCCCTTATATTATCATTTAAACACTAGTGTAGTAAAGGAAGACAAAAGGACAAAAATAGTTATAAAAACATTCTATTTGACAATACGACACTTTTCATACAGAAAAGTTTGTACACCCTTAGAACAAAGAACTTCACACAAACAAGATATTTACTTCATTATTATACAAGTGAGAAAAAAGCCCAAGGCAGTGTATGTTAATATATAATGAGTAAAAAATTATAATAATAAAGAGGTATAAATAGTGTCTAAGTTCTTGGTCTTTATCCCTGTCTTGTCTAACCTCGTCTAACCTCGCCTAACCTCGCCTAACCTCGCCTAACCTCGCCTAACCTCGTCTAACCTCGCCTAACCTCGTCTAACCTCGTCTAACCTCGCCTAACCTCGCCTAACCTCGCCTTACCTCGTCTAACCTCGCCTAACCTCGCCTAACCTCGCCTAACCTCGTCTAACCTCGCCTAACCTCGCCTAACCTCGCCTAACCTCGCCTTACCTCGTCTAACCTCGTCTAACCTCGCCTAACCTCGCCTAACCTCGCCTAACCTCGCCTAACCTCGCCTAACCTCGCCTAACCTCGCCTAAACTCGTCTAACCTCGCCTAACCTCGCCTAACCTCGCCTAACCTCGCCTAAACTCGCCTAACCTCGTCTAACCTCGTCTAAACTCGCCTAACCTCGTCTAACCTCGCCTAACCTCGCCTAACCTCGTCTAAACTCGCCTAACCTCGCCTAACCTCGCCTAACCTCGCCTAAACTCGCCTAACCTCGTCTAAACTCGTCTAACCTCGCCTAACCTCGTCTAAACTCGCCTAACCTCGCCTAACCTCGCCTAACCTCGTCTAAACTCGCCTAACCTCGCCTAACCTCGCCTAACCTCGCCTAACCTCGCCTTACCTCGTCTAACCTCGTCTAACCTCGCCTAACCTCGCCTAACCTCGCCTAACCTCGTCTAACCTCGCCTAACCTCGCCTTACCTCGCCTAACCTCGCCTAACCTCGCCTAACCTCGCCTAACCTCGCCTAACCTCGCCTAAACTCGCCTAACCTCGCCTAACCTCGCCTAAACTCGCCTAACCTCGCCTAACCTCGCCTAACCTCGCCTAAACTCGCCTAACCTCGCCTAACCTCGCCTAACCTCGCCTAAACTCGCCTAACCTCGTCTAACCTCGCCTAACCTCGCCTTACCTCGCCTAACCTCGCCTAACCTCGCCTAACCTCGCCTAACCTCGCCTAAACTCGCCTAACCTCGCCTAACCTCGCCTAACCTCGCCTAAACTCGTCTAACCTCGCCTAACCTCGCCTAACCTCGCCTAACCTCGCCTAAACTCGCCTAACCTCGCCTAACCTCGCCTAAACTCGCCTAACCTCGCCTAACCTCGCCTAACCTCGCCTAAACTCGTCTAACCTCGCCTAACCTCGCCTAAACTCGTCTAACCTCGCCTAACCTCGTCTAAACTCGCCTAACCTCGCCTAAACTCGTCTAACCTCGTCTAAACTCGCCTAACCTCGCCTAACCTCGCCTTACCTCGTCTAACCTCGTCTAACCTCGCCTAACCTCGCCTAACCTCGCCTAACCTCGCCTAAACTCGCCTAACCTCGCCTAACCTCGTCTAACCTCGCCTAACCTCGTCTAACCTCGTCTAACCTCGTCTAACCTCTTCAGTGCATCATGGAGCAGCTGTAGCGCTGTCTCAGATATGATTTCTATTTATGTCATAATCTTCATCGATTTTTATTCTCCTTCTTCTTCTTCTTCTTCTTCTTCTTATTATTATTATTATTATTATTATTATTATTATTAAAGCTTGTTCTAAAAAAAACTGGTTATTTTATTAACATTTTATTTTAAACACACTTTTAAACAAACACATCAGGCACACTGAGATTTTGGCTTTAAACATTTCAAATATAAATTTCCTTCCTGCTTTCTGTCCTTCCTTCCTTCTTTCCTTCCTTCCTTCCTTCCTTCCTTCCTTCCTTCCTTCCTTCCTTCTTTCCTTCCTTCCTTCCTTCCTTCCTTCCTTCTTTCCTTCCTTCTTTCCTTCCTGCTTTCTGTCCTTCCTTCCTTCCTTCCTTCCTTCCTTCCTTCCTTCTTTCCTTCTTTCTTTCCTTCCTTCCTTCTTTCCTTCTTTCTTTCCTTCCTTCCTTCTTTCCTTCTTTCTTTCCTTCCTTCCTTCTTTCCTTCTTTCTTTCCTTCCTTCCTTCTTTCCTTCTTTCTTTACTTCCTTCCTTCCTTCCTTCTTTCCTTCCTTCCTTCCTTCCTTCCTTCTTTCCTTCTTTCTTTACTTCCTTCCTTCCTTCATTCCTTCCTTCCTTCCTTCTTTCCTTCCTTCCTTCTTTCCTTCTTTCTTTACTTCCTTCCTTCCTTCCTTCTTTCCTTCCTTCCTTCCTTCCTTCTTTCCTTCCTTCCTTCCTTCCTTCTTTCCTACCTTCCTTCTTTCCTTCTTTCTTTCCTTCCTGCTTTCTGTCCTTCCTTCCTTTCTTTCCTTCCTGCTTTCTGTCCTTTCTTCATTCCTTCCTTCCTTCTTTCTTTCTTTCCTTCCTTCCTGCTTTCTGTCCTTCCTTCTTTCCTTCCTTCCTTTCATCCCTCCTTTCGTACTGTACCACTGGAGAGAGCGTTCAGCTGTACACGGATGTCATTAGTACGTTAGCGCGCGTCGTTATTGTTATCCTGGGTGTGTTTTGTGGGATCGGGGAGTCAGAGCCGATCTCAGAGGTAGGCGTTACAGGCCTCATACTGTTTCTCCGTCCTGGGAAGAACATTAGAGGATTTCGTGCTGATCCTGGAGCCCAGCCAGTAGCACCTCCTCACAGCTTACAGTGATCCCGGCTAGCAACGACGGGCTAATGGGAAAAACCGATGCGGTGTTTGGCGTGGGGTTACGCAACAACGTCAAGACCACGGAACACAAATCAGGGTTACCCGATCCGCCTCGCGAAAAAATAAAATAAATAAAAGCAAAGCGTGAGTGAAACGGATTATTGAAGTTGGTTAAAAGTGAATGCAGAATAGGAGCTAGAAGGCACGAGAAACTAGAACACGACTTAAAGACGAACAGCGCGATAAGAATTCGCAGCTCCACGCCGGACCGAGGGTAGAAATAGACCAGCTGATTCATGGCTCAACATAGAACAGGTGCACACATCAGGTGACATGGCGAAGTAAACGTGGACTCAAAGTAAACTCAAAACAAATCACTGCGGACGGGAGGAACTTGCGAACACATCCGGAGAGGAGGAATTTGCGACAGGAAGTGCGTTTTCGAGTACACGTAAGGATTTAAAAAAAAATTGTGCTTGTGTTTGGAATGAAGTCACTGACTGTGAGTATAACGATGCCGTGACTCCACCTCCACGTGTAAAAGTGATCCGGTCCCAGTAAAGCTTTAGCGTCAGCAGTCGGGCGCGCTAACTTTTACTTCCCGCCTCTTCATCCAGTCGTTCATTTGTGATTAAACATAAGCGCACTGGCTGAGCTGAACTTCAGCCTGACGTCGTTCCTGCGCTACTGTGGAGTGAACGTGACGCTGTCAGCGGATGGGCGGTGCTCTGGAGGACTGTAGCTCCGTGATGAAGAGCTAGGGCAGGGTGGAGATGTGATCTGCGCCGCGCTGACGGACAGAGAGTCACTACGATGACCCAAAACACCCCGGACACACACACACACACACACACACACACACACACACACACACACACACACACACACACACCTGAACCGTGTGCATGGACCTCCTGAACACCGGGGTCTCACACCTGCAGAGAACAAAGCACGGGATAGGAGGGCAATGGCCACGCCTCTTTCTCTCCCACTCTCTCTCCCTCTCTCTCTATCTCTCTCTCCCACTCTCTCTCCCTCTCTCTCTATCTCTCTCTGTCTCTCTCTCCCTCTCTACACCTCTCTCTCCCACTCTCTATCTCTCTCTGTCTCTCTCTCCCTCTCTACACCTCTCTCTCCCACTCTCTATCTCTCTCTGTCTCTCTCTCCCTCTCTACACCTCTCTCTCCCACTCTCTATCTCTCTCTGTCTCTCTCTCCCTCTCTACACCTCTCTCTCCCACTCTCTCTCTCTCTCTGTCTCTCTCTCCCACTCTCTATCTCTCTCTGTCTCTCTCTCCCTCTCTACACCTCTCTCTCCCACTCTCTCTCTCTCTCTACACCTCTCTCTCTATCTCTCTCTCCCACTCTCTCTCTCTATCTCTCTCTACACCTCTCTCCCACTCTCTATCTCTCCCTCTCTACACCTCTCTCTCCCACTCTCTCTCTCTCTCTGTCTCTCTCTCCCACTCTCTATCTCTCTCTGTCTCTCTCTCCCTCTCTACACCTCTCTCTCCCACTCTCTCTCTCTCTCTACACCTCTCTCTCTATCTCTCTCTCCCACTCTCTATCTCTCCCTCTCTACACCTCTCTCTCCCACTCTCTATCTCTCTCTACACCTCTCTCTCTCTCTCTCTACACCTCTCTCTCTATCACTCTCTCTCTCTATCTCTCTCTACACCTCTCTCCCACTCTCTCTCTCTATATCTCTCTACACCTCTCTCTCTATCTCTCTCTCCCACTCTCTCTCTCTATCTCTCTCTTCACCTCTCTCTCTATCTCTCTCTATCTCTCTCTCCCTCTCTCTCCCTCTCTCACTATCTCCCACTGTCTCTCTCTCTCTACACCTCTCTCTCTCCCTCTCTCTCTATCTCGCTCTGTCTCTCTCTCCTTCTCTCTCTCCCTCTCTCTCTATCTCGCTCTGTCTCTCTCTCCCTCTCTCTCTATCT
>NC_030440.2:17490788-17525788 GCF_001660625.3 Ictalurus punctatus | reverse complement strand
ATGGATGTTATCCTTGAGAGCATGTGTCTACCTGACAAAATAAATAAATAAATAAATCCAGACACATCTTTGAATGAAACTGTTTTTTTTTTATTTTTCTGTCCCTCCTTTTGCTTTGTTTCTTCCCTATTCCAGACAGATACAAACAAAAGCATAACTCAAAATCGGCTGACTCAGGTATACGGCCATGACCATATCTTCTACTTGCTTGGATTTTTAGACGACGCAAATGACAAGGCATGACGGGGCTTTAGCCGTGTACAGAATTACCCCGGGGTTTAATAAACCGGCTGCACCTAACCTCTCTCTAACACATTCTCGCACCATGTGTTTATCCTTAGTTTAGCTGCTTTCTAAAATCTAGCGTGCATGGCTAAGACTGCTGCTTCCTCTATGCTAATAGCTTTATTAAATATAAGCTAATCTGCTACCGCGATCTATCTGTGAATGTAACGGTGCTAACACGCATGAACTGGTTTTGCTTTTCCATGTCGTCTAACATTCTGCTTTCCATTCTGTATGATTGTGGTTTGTGTTTCTAGGACTTTAGAGAGAGCTTAGTATGATGTAGCAGACAAAACCGCCACTTCCTACCGAATTCAAGCTAATAATCCGAATATTTACCCGACTGAAAATACGAATATCTCTCTCTATCCAGTTCGCGTTTGTTAGCCAGCCTGCTACTGTATTCGTTACTTGGTTACACAAACATACGTTAGCCTAAAGTTGGCTATCTTGCTTTTAATTACATAATATTTAGCAAAGCTGTCTACCTGATTTATTTACAATTATTAGCCTAATGTTAGCTGGTTTCCTGGCAACCCTGGCGAGACTAATGTGAGACCTGTGGACTGGTTTTAATTACGCAATTACTGTACAAGTTAGCCTAATGTTAGCTGGCTTACTAGTGATTGTGGCGACTGGTTCACTGGTGACTAGGAATGGTGACTAGGCAGTGTTACGTCAGTCTTATGACTAGACGGCGTTACGTCAGTCTTATGACTAGACGGCGTTACGTCAGTCTTATGACTAGACGGCGTTACGTCAGTCTCATGACTAGGCGGCGTTATGTCAGTCTCATGACTAGACGGCGTTATGTCAGTCTCATGACTAGACGGCGTTACGTCAGTCTCATGACTAGACGGCGTTACGTCAGTCTCATGACTAGACGGCGTTACGTCAGTCTCATGACTAGACGGCGTTACGTCAGTCTCATGACTAGACGGCGTTACGTCAGTCTCATGACTAGACAGCGTTACGTCAGTTTAATGACTAGACAGCGTTACGTCAGTCTTATGACTAGGCAGCGTTACGTCAGTCTTATGACTAGACAGCGTTACGTCAGTCTTATGACTAGACAGCGTTATGCCAGTCTTATGACTAGACAGCGTTACGTCAGTCTTATGACTAGGCAGCGTTATGTCAGTCTTATGACTAGGCAGCGTTACGTCATTCTTATGACTAGGCAGCGTTACGTCAGTCTTATGACTAGGCAGCGTTACGTCAGTCTTATGACTAGGCAGCGTTACGTCAGTCTTATGACTAGGCAGCGTTATGTCAGTCTCATGACTAGGCAGCGTTATGTCAGTCTTATGACTAGGCAGCGTTACGTCAGTCTTATGACTAGGCAGCGTTACGTCAGTCTTATGACTAGGCAGCGTTACGTCAGTCTTATGACTAGACAGCGTTATGTCAGTCTTATGACTAGGCAGCGTTATGTCATTCTTATGACTAGGCAGCGTTATGTCATTCTTATGACTAGACAGGGTTACGTCAGTTTAATGACTAGACAGCGTTATGTCAGTCTCATGACTAGACAGCGTTATGTCAGTCTCATGACTAGGCAGCGTTATGTCAGTCTCATGACTAGACAGCGTTATGTCAGTCTTATGACTAGGCAGCGTTATGTCAGTCTCATGACTAGACAGCGTTATGTCAGTCTTATGACTAGGCAGCGTTATGTCATTCTTATGACTAGGCAGCGTTATGTCATTCTTATGACTAGACAGGGTTACGTCAGTTTAATGACTAGACAGCGTTATGTCAGTCTCATGACTAGACAGCGTTATGTCAGTCTTATGACTAGGCAGCGTTATGTCAGTCTCATGACTAGACAGCGTTATGTCAGTCTTATGACTAGGCAGCGTTATGTCAGTCTTATGACTAGGCAGCGTTATGTCAGTCTCATGACTAGACAGCGTTATGTCAGTCTTATGACTAGGCAGCGTTATGTCATTCTTATGACTAGGCAGTGTTATGTCATTCTTATGACTAGACAGCGTTATGTCAGTCTCATGACTAGACAGCGTTATGTCAGTCTTATGACTAGGCAGCGTTATGTCAGTCTCATGACTAGGCAGCGTTATGTCAGTCTCATGACTAGGCAGCGTTATGTCAGTCTCATGACTAGACAGCGTTATGTCAGTCTTATGACTAGACAGCGTTATGTCAGTCTTATGACTAGGCAGCGTTATGTCAGTCTCATGACTAGACAGCGTTATGTCAGTCTCATGACTAGGCAGCGTTATGTCAGTCTTATGACTAGGCAGCGTTATGTCAGTCTCATGACTAGACAGCGTTATGTCAGTCTTATGACTAGGCAGCGTTATGTCATTCTTATGACTAGGCAGCGTTATGTCATTCTTATGACTAGACAGCGTTATGTCAGTCTCATGACTAGACAGCGTTATGTCAGTCTCATGACTTGGCAGCGTTATGTCAGTCTCATGACTAGGCAGCGTTATGTCAGTCTCATGACTAGACAGCGTTATGTCAGTCTCATGACTAGACAGCGTTATGTCAGTCTCATGACTAGGCAGCGTTATGTCATTCTTATGACTAGACAGCGTTATGTCAGTCTCATGACTAGACAGCGTTATGTCAGTCTTATGACTAGGCAGCGTTATGTCATTCTTATGACTAGACAGCGTTATGTCAGTCTTATGACTAGGCAGCGTTATGTCATTCTTATGACTAGGCAGCGTTATGTCAGTCTCATGACTAGACAGCGTTATGTCAGTCTTATGACTAGGCAGCGTTATGTCAGTCTTATGACTAGGCAGCGTTATGTCATTCTTATGACTAGACAGCGTTATGTCAGTCTTATGACTAGGCAGCGTTATGTCATTCTTATGACTAGGCAGCGTTATGTCAGTCTCATGACTAGACAGCGTTATGTCAGTCTTATGACTAGGCAGCGTTATGTCATTCTTATGACTAGGCAGCGTTATGTCAGTCTCATGACTAGACAGCGTTATGTCATTCTTATGACTAGGCAGCGTTATGTCAGTCTCATGACTAGACAGCGTTATGTCAGTCTCATGACTAGACAGCGTTATGTCAGTCTTATGACTAGGCAGTGTTATGTCATTCTTATGACTAGGCAGCGTTATGTCATTCTTATGACTAGACAGCGTTATGTCAGTCTTATGACTAGGCAGTGTTATGTCATTCTTATGACTAGGCAGTGTTATGTCAGTTTTATTACACAGTTACTAAAAAAGATACTGTACTACTGCACATCTCTGGCTAAATTTTAATGTCTAACTTCATCAGTTAAGTCAGTCCGTCTCGACCAGTCAGAGTGTACAAGTCAAGTTTTTTTTTTGCATGTTTTGTGCTATTAATTCGCAAAGATCATCGTAACCTTGACATAGCTCCTGAGTATGTTCTCTGTAGTTCACCTGAATCACCTAGTCCGCTTCCTCCTAGCACTTCAGCATCCCAGCAAAAACACGAGTTTAGCGTTGCACTATTTGCAGATCAGTGTTTGACGTCATGTTGACTTTATGACTCACTGCGTTGTAGTTTGTGGTAAGCGTTATAAGAACCGGCCCGGACTGAGCTACCACTACACGCACACACACCTGGCTGAGGAGGAAGGCGAGGAGGAGAGAGAACCCGAGATCCCTCAATCACCACCGGAAAACAAGACTCAAAACCACAAGCGTAAGTTAACCGCTAGCTTCGTGAGCGTGACTATGTCCTGTCTGATTGTGAACTGAATTTTTGCTGGTCCGGATCCTGTAGTGCAGAAGGGATCTGACGGCGCGGTCATCGCTAACGACTACTGCGACTTCTGTCTCGGGGACTCGGGCTCTAACAGGAAGACGGGCCAAGCCGAGGATCTGGTGTCGTGTTCGGACTGCGGACGCTCCGGTGAGTTTGACCAGCGTTTTGGAAGCATTCGTTGCCGTCCTACAGTTACGATACTACATCGAGCAATGTATCACGATAACATTTGACGTATAAGGTCCTTCTTAATCAATTGAAATACCTCTTAAGCGTCATTCATTTGAACACACTGTGTGTGGAATATTCCATTGTATTCACCTTTGCATGCACATGTACCATCAGATCATATTTTCATAGTTGGTTGATCATCATCATGTTTTACCTTCTAGAACAGTGGTTATCAACACGTGGGGGGTGGGCTGTGGGGGGGTTATCGCTATAGAAACGATAACCTTTAGAACGAGCGCATTAATATAAACCTGGGATCCTCAGCTGCGCGACTCTCTGAGCTGCTACGATAGAAAACTAATCAACGACCTTCTGACCAATCACGATCCAGGATTCGATTTCATGATCGGGTCAGCTTAGAATTACGTATCGATAACAGTATATTACGGAAGTATGGATTGTAAGGAAAGCGAGAATGTGCCGGGTAATTCACAGGGATGGTATTTAGGTTGTTAAGCATCGATGACAGATGACAGATTTTGGCGTCCTGCGCTCGTTTGGATGTGCGAGCGTTCGTTCTCCGCGTGTGTGTTGAGAGCCTCTCGTTGTGTTTAGGCTGGAAATGTTTCTGTGGTTTTTAAATCTACTGTTGGAAGGAACTCCAAAAAAAATAATAATAATACATGATGATATAGAGGATTTTTTTTTTTTTTTTCAGAACTCATACATTGTTTATGTGTGTTGTGATTGGTTTAGGGCGCCGTCACTTTACCTCCATGTCCATTTTCTTTCTCATATTTGACAGCTTTTTTTTTTTAAACGCTTTGTCTTTCTAATGTCCTGTGGATGTGTCACTCATTCCCAAACTATTTTTCTGCTCATGGACGTAAAAAAGAATAATAAGAATAATAATAATAAACAGTTACTCAGACTATAAGAATGACCAGAACTGAGCGTTATTGTAGCGTTGGGCGTTATGCCCCAGGCTGCATGTGTGTAACTGTTCAGTCTGAGAAGCGTTTTGAAGCCTGGCTGATGCTTGTGTTGTGTTTCTGCCGCGACGCCGATATGTCCGTCGTCCGTGTCAGCCGGACGCCGGGGCGAGACGAGGCCGGGTGGACTTTGGGACATTTTCGCAGACACTTCCGAAAGCGAGGCGTCTACATTTCATGGCTTCGAGGACGACGAGCCGGACAGGCTGCGATCGGACGGCGACGGTGGGCTTTCGCGATGCAGATAGACAAAAGAAACAAGCACAACACCGGGATGAGAAATGTTCGCTTCCCTTTTCGTCGTGCGTTCCCGGATACCGGATCGGCGAGCGCCGAGAGATGCTTTCTACAGAATGATGGTTATACGGCCTCGCCGTTGAAGAAGTGTAGCCTGGGAGGCAGAGAAGACTCTCGTCAGCGATATTCTCAATTTTTCGCGCTAAAATAAAGTATTGTAGACTTCTAAACGTGTGAGAGACTTAAAAAAAAATATTCATTAGTGTAGACCAGCTGTTCCAGCTGCTCATGAACGCAGCAGAAGAGAAGATTATCACCAAAACTGGACCCGAATGAGATCGAGAAGATCTGTTCTGAGCTGTGAGAACGTTCTGGAAGCAAAACACCAAGCTGAGAGGTAAGAGCCAATCAGAACCACAAAATCCCCCCCCCCCCACACACTCTCGTCTCTCTAGTGTCTGCTCCCGACAGGAAAATACAGAAAGGATGAGTGGCATTCCCTGGACATAAATGCGAAACATCAATTTATAGTTGCTTTCTTACTTCATGGCGGCGTTCATACTGCTACATAACACGTACTGTTCATAAACCCTTAATAACCACGCTCTTCAACGGACGTAAACATTCATAGACGCTTTTTCCGAAAGGCAACGTTTGCGTTTGTGAACCTTCGATTTTGATTCAAGTGACCGATTTTCCTCAACATAAAGCAGCATTAGGCCACTTTTTGGACTGAATTATATTATATCGTCACGGCGACGGTCGTTAACCTACGTAAGCCTTTATAAACGCTTTAATTGAATACGTCGGTTGTGATGTCCATTGTGGCATAAACCTGAGCAGTGATTTTGTATACGTTGTCGGCGTAAGGTAACGTTAAGGCACTGTCTGCACTCCGTGTTATTATAACGGCATCACGACCAGGTCATTAACCTACATAAACGTCTATGAAGACTTCTTCCAGCAGGCAGGAATTGTCCTAAAAGATTTGATTTGGATACCCAGTTGACTTAAAACTGATTCGACTGATTCGAGATTTGATATCGACGTCATCTTGTGTTATGGCGCGTAACGATCTGCGTATTTTATAATGGCAACCGTCATAAACCTACATAAACGTTTATAAAGGCTTATTCCAGCAGGCATCAGTGGTCATAAAGACTTCCTGGATTCTGATGCGCACGTCAAGTGGTAGATTTCCACAGAAATAAGCCTGTATTATGACAGTGGATTTATATTAGAACGTCATGGCAGCTGTCAGCGACCGACATAAGCGTTCATAAAGCTTTAATCCAACAGGCATAAATTCTCATAAGGACTGCCTTCTTCAGTTTTGATGTCCGCCTGGCATAAACCTGAGCTGACTGACGGGTTTACGTCAGCATAAAGCAGCGCTATGGCACTTCCTGAGCTGAATTACATTATAACATATTATAACAACTGGCAGTAAGTCACATAAACATTTATAAAGACTTATTACAAGTTGTCTTAAAGACTGCCTCCTTCTGTTTTGATGCTTAGTTGTGATAAACCCGAGTTAACGTAAAGCCCGGGAACCCTTATAAACTTTTTGACGCTTTCTGGGTTGAAGTATGTTTTAATATCCTGGCAACTATCATTAACCTGCATAAACGTTCATAAAGGTTTATTACAACCCATATCACTTATTTGAAAGATTCTTTAATGTTGCTGTGCAGTCGATGTCAACTCCAGTCCGGTTACAGATATCCGTCGATATAATGTCGCATTAAGAACACTCCAGCTTGAATTATATTAGAATTTCATGTCAGTCGTTATTACCCTGTATAAACATTTATAACGGTTTAATCCGACAGGCAGACCGTGTCGTGAGGACTGCCTTCTTCCGTTTTAATCTCCAGCTGACATGAATCCGAGTGGAGCGACGGTTGAAGCTCCGCCATGTCTCCTTAACTCGGTGGAAACGTCAGCAGCTTTACTTCCGACGGTCACAAAGCGCCGACACCGGAGACTCCTTCCTTAAATGTTGCGTAAACATCTCTTTATAGAAGACTTCATTGTGACAATGATTGAATTATTAACTTCAGCTTCAGAGAGAGCGAGAGAAGGGGCGTGGACGTTCCACAACATTAAATATAACTGTAAATGGATAAAAAAAAAAAAAAAAAAGGTCTGGCATGTACTGCTTTAAAGTGCAGCTATTACGGTTTTTCAGACATGACCTTTCATGTAGTGCGTTATATACGTAGATGTAAAAACATCTGCAAAGTTTCAACGGTCGAAGCGCACGACAAACGGAGTTATCGACTCCCAAAAGAAGGAATCGATTCCGAACAGCTGAATCGACTCGTTAGTGATTCCAGACTTTACTTCCTGTACTAACCTACGTAGGTTTGTAACAAAAAGCCCCGCCTCCGGTCTTCATCGCCTGCTCGCTGACGGCGGTGGACCGATCACGACAGACCGGGACGTCTGACCGATCAGAGCAGAGTATGCTCTCTGAAAGGAGGAGTTTCGAACGAATCCTTTAGGACGGATCATTTAACGAGTCGTTTGTGACACTGTGGGGAATAGGTAACGCTGCAGATAGTTTAAATGATGTTTTTTTGACCTCGGATGCGTGTAAATCTATTGTATGAGAGCTTTAAAACAAAATTAGGCACGTTTCAAGACGTGCACTTTAAATAAATAAACGTGTTAAGCATTGGCAGACTGCTGTGATGTAAAGAGGAATAAAACACTTTCGGGTGTGCTGTTCTAGGAACGGAATCAACTTGAAGGTGGGAACGCTAACAGCATAACACACAGTGTTTTATTCCTCGTGTGTGTTTGTGCTCATTGTAATTGGGAGTGGGGTTTTTACCGTCGGTGCAGTTTGCCTCACAGACAGCAGGGGGAGCTCTAAACTGACAAACTGCTCCTTTCACGCCGTTAGGCATGTAATCTGTCCTCTCTCTGTCCTCTGTCCAGGCCACCCGACTTGCCTTCAGTTCACAGAGAACATGATGCAGGCGGTGAGGACGTACCAGTGGCAGTGCATCGAGTGCAAATCGTGCA
Organism: Ictalurus punctatus; assembly: GCF_001660625.3. Taxonomy (NCBI): domain Eukaryota; kingdom Metazoa; phylum Chordata; class Actinopteri; order Siluriformes; family Ictaluridae; genus Ictalurus; species Ictalurus punctatus. The sequence goes on along the minus strand of NC_030440.2, from coordinate 17,517,341 downwards.
GCCTGTGTGGCACCTCAGAGAACGACGTAAGAGCTCATAACACTCATAACGTTCTGTTCATTCGTCACGCTGGTGTGTTCTTCAAACCCGGAGCGAGTGTGTGTCCCGTAACAGCTGTAACTCTGTGTGTCAGGATCAGCTCCTGTTCTGTGACGACTGCGATCGGGGATATCACATGTACTGCCTCAAACCTCCCATGACTCAGCCGCCTGAAGGTGAAACTCACAACGCACGTGCACACACTCACGACGTAGACGATACATAGCGTCTAATTTGTGCCTTATTAAACAAACAACGAGACCCCGATCGACCCTTTATACGCGTCGTTACGTCTCACGCACGCTCATCGCATCCATGCTGTAAATGTTTACAGGAAGCTGGAGCTGCCATCTTTGCTTGGACTCACTAAAGGACAAGGCGTCTGCTTTTGGAGAAGCAAAAACACTGTAAAAGAAACGCCCCGTGTTCTTCTTCCGTAAGAGCGGACCGCAGCGCCGACCTGCACGACGTCCGTCCGTCTCGTCTCGTCTCGTCTCGTCCACGCCGCACGAAGTCACGCACGCTCCACGCGGAAATCTACCTCGCAGCACCAGATATCTTTTTCGGAAGATCAGAACGAAACACGCCAGGTTAGACAAGGACTTTGTTCCAGAATCGTCTTAGATCGGATGGTCAATGATGTCAAACTAACGACATGCAGATTTTTTATTTTTTTTCCCCCCAAATACAAGTCATACAAGTCTGTATTTGAACGCACTCGATTTTAATACGTATGATAAATGATCGGTGTGAACCTTTCCGACCAAAAGCCGGCCTGTTTCTGGTGTTTGTCGATCGCTTTCGTATTTTTAAAGTCGTTTTTAGACTTGTTCCCAGAACTGTAATAATCCTACCATTTTAAAAGGTGCTTCAGACAAACCGTGGTTCACAATAGCGTGGATTCGGCTCAAGTCTTCGTTTCGCGCTTCTGTGTATATTTAAACCCGAGGGGAAGCGGAGCGGCTCAGCCCCGCCCTTTTTTCTCTTTTCGTTTTCATTTCAAAAGCAACCAGCGATTTATCGCAAATCGGTTTTAAAGGCGGCGGAAATATTTAGAGACGCGCCGATACTAAATTTCTCAGCCGATAACACCTAAGCGATTATTCAGAGCGGTAGCGGCCGATACCGATACCGATACCGATCGTTCTGCCTTTTATACCTTCTTATAAATGAATAAAAATTCATTTAAAAGAATTCTGAAAGAAATGGAGATAAAAACTTGACTCTCTCCGTTTCAACGAGTTGTTTGACAGTAACTGGTCTCATCAACATTAACACATTACTCTAAATAACATGAACACATGAAGTCAATTCTGAAGATTAAAGTAAGATTATGAACTTATTGAATGTTATTCATTCATATTAACATCGACTGAATTGTAAAAACCCTCCTGTTAGTCTCGCACTCAGTCTCCACACACACCAGCGTTTCTACTTCATCACTGACATCACACTGCTCATATATAATATACACTTTTTATATATTAACATTAACTGGATATGAAATGTACTACTCTACATATATGTTTCTGTGCAATATATATATATATATATACTTTTCATTCCACTCAACTTCATTTAAATCTTTCAGCAGTGTACCGGTGCTTTAATTCAGCTCGAGCAGCGCGGCAAAAAAATAAATTAGACTCGCCGCCGAAACTCCCGCTTCACTGCTGCTCACTTCCGGCGTAAAATATCATGCGTGCAGAGATTACAGAGATCACACACTGCAGTGTGGTCCAAAATCCATGTGTCTTCCCGCCCTCTTCTGATTGACAGGATATAATCGGCCCTGATCATCGGACGTTTTTAAACTTTCGGCCCATAACGTGAATAACTGTCCTCGTCAGCCGGTGGCGATTATTGGCCGATACATCGGTGCGTCTCTAGAAATATTACAAACTGCCGCTTTAATTTCTGTAAAACAATCGCAAATTCTTAACAGCTGAGATTTGGATTTTGGACCTGAGGCAAAAAGAAAAGCGCCTGGAAAAAAAAAAACGTGTGTTTTTAATGTGTGTGTGTGTATGTGTATATAGTTTATATATATATATATATAAATATATTCCACTAGATTAGTGATATCCCTGTTCCTTTTTTTGTACTTCTTCCCTCATCATATATTAGCGTCTCTATTCCTGTCCGGATGTTCTCGCTTGTCGTCTCTTCTTCTTCCTCCTCGTCCGTTCTCTGTAATGCATTAGAGGCTCTATTTTCAGAGCCGATTCATCAAGACCGATCCTCACATCTGCTGAATATTTTATCTCTCCCTGGAAAGGACTGTCTAACAGACGAAGCAGTTTAAAGACTTTTTTTTTTTTTAAATGGGCGACTACAAATTTTGAGGTTATATCAACAAGCAGAGTGATTTCCTAATCGTTTCCTGTTTCTGTTTTTTATTTGTTTTTTTTTGTTGTTGTTGTTTTCTAACGATTTTTGTCCCCGTCGCTTTTCATCGTTTGCAGCTTAATAAATGAAACTGAAAATGATGGATGTTTTCGCGGACGATTCTGCGATGAATGGAGTCGAACTTTGTACTGTTGGACACTAGAGGGCAGCACACACAAAGACAAACAGTTCACTGAGCCTAGTGAGAGCGTTCCCATCAGACACAGGCCCGAGGGCCCGGAGTCGGAGGGCCCCAAAGCCGGAGCCTCCACGTAAAGTCACTCTGCTAAACCGTCCAGAGTCAAAGGTCTACACAAAGGGCTACACATTATATCGCAAGAACAAAACCATCATTACACCTTCAGCGTGAGTGTTGATCAGTTAAGTGTAGCCTGCAAATGTTTTTGTTAAATTTACCGAATGGATTTTAAAAATTCGACAGCGGTCGGTCTGTCATTCTGCACACTGCTGTGATGTCCGTACGAGTTCGTACGTACTTTCTGAGCGCTCCGAATCGAAAAGCGGCTCGGTTAGGCCGTGTGATCGATCACGTTTCGTCGGGATTTACGCGCTACGCAGGTGTTGAACAGAATGTTTCTGGGTGGAACGTTTACTGAGATTAACTAGAAAATACACTTTTTTTTTTTTAGTACAAATTTAGGCTGCGTATCATAGATCAACTTGACTCTATATATTCCTACGTAGACACGGACTCTAAGCGTTACTAAGTCGACATACTTTTATTGGACATTTGAACTGATTTGTAAAGAAATATCAGAGAAATTACACTAATTTGGAGAAATTATGGAGAAATCACCCTAATTTGGTCTAAATGTAGTCCTTTACGTCCTCTCTCACCTCCTCATCTGTACACTCTGCTCAAACACATCAGCTTCCAAAGCTTCAACACTCACGCCAGTACCGCCGCCATCGCCGTCGCGCTCGTCATCTCGTAGATCGCTAACCGGCCGATCAACTAGCTGTCGTATACGGCTGCATGGCGTCCTGGGACTCCGAGTCCGGCATTTCTACACGTCTCATTAATACGACGGCGGGAAACGGCGAGCGAGAAGAAGCTCGTGTCGTTTTGTGCGTCGTCACGCCCGGTAAAGAGCACTCTTTTGGACAAAACGGAGCAGACTCGGCCACGCCGGACAATCCGTAAACGTCCAAGGGGGCGCCAAAACTTAGCAAGCCGGGACCTGTAAAATGACGGCAAATAAAAGCAGGACTCTACTTTTGATGCCGAGTTGTTTATTGGTTGACTCAGGACATGACATCCTTCTATTCATCATCATCATCATCATCATCATCATTTACTAATATTTTTTATCTCTGGAAAAAAAAAAAACAACAAAAAAAAAACCCTAAAAGCTGTAAAATCCTGTTAGAAACGTCCCATGCATAGATTTGTGCTCATTGTGCCTCTAATAGTAATACTCGCTCGGGATATTCTACACAGCATTCTCTATGTGCACACTGGCTGCGGTGAGTATAAATACATGTACTAGATTACACACTTTCCGCCGTAGCGCTGCTTCACGTCGAGAACGCAGCTCTACACCGAGACAGGACGACAGAAGAAGAGTCCCGCGCAGGTGCGTCTCCTCCACTCGCACTGACGATGAGCCGATTATGGACCGATGAGACCCTCAGAGTGTTTTTTTGGGGTGTTTTTTTTTCTCTTCTCCATGCAGGTCATCTCTGGCAGTGATGGTGCTTCATGAACCACTTTAACATACACGGCTTCCTGAAATGGCAGCGTTTGTTGGTTTGATTTGTAAAAGAGGCAGCGCTGGACTGGAAACCTTGCCATGAGGTCCTCTCGTGTTGGCAGAGACTCGTAGGAAGGGAAGTGTGTGTGCGTGTGTGTGATTATCTTTTACATTCAGAGTATATTTACAGTGTGGCAGGCAGGCTAGATAAAGACGTTTAACATTTAGCGAGGTTGCGGTAGATTCGTGTTATTCGTTGATATATAGGTCGAATGAATATTTTGTAGAAGTCGTGGTCATTGTGCTATCAGACTAGGTTCATGTCTCAAAGCGTCTCTTAAACACCGCTTTCAGACTTTTTAAACAAAAAACAATAAGTGCTGTTTGTGCTGATGTGGAAAAGGAAATACTGCCTCAACATCAAACGGCACGCGTAGCGATCCCAGCTATAACGCCGTCCGGCTAACTCACTGCCCGGGGCCTGTGCTGGGGATTCCCCGTAATGCAGGTGAAATAAAGACTGGCGTCTGAGGGTGAGGACGAGGGTGTCTGTCTGTCTGTCTGTCTGTCTGTCTGTCTGTCTGTCTGTCTTTAGCTGTTCTCACGCACCTACGAGCGTGTTTCAGGGCCCTTTTTATTAAAAAAATAAAAACAACTGATTTTAAGAATAAAGCTTCAATATTTTAAGGATGAAGTCGTAATAAAGTCGCATCAGCACATGAGTTATAGGGACCATTTTGCCAAAGTGTTATCACTTTATTTATTCTAGAAATACTGCGATTTTTTATTCATTTATTTTTTTTTTAAATATTACCACTTTATTCTCAAAATATTACGGCTTTTTTTTCTGGTAATATCGCAAGTTCATTCTCAACCTGTCACAGTTGTATTCTCGCAATATTGGGACTTTTTTTCCTCAAAAATATTGCGGCTTTTTTCTCAATTTATGATGACTTTTTTTCGTCGCTAGTCAAAATATGACTACTTTTAAAACTGGAATATGTCGAGAATAAAGTCAGGAATATTTCGAGAGGAAAAAAAAAGCTGCAATATTCTCGGATCTTGCTGTCGAAATATCGCAACTTTTTTTTTTCGTCTCAAAATATTACTACTTTAAAATTGCGATTCCAAAAATTGCAACAAAAACAAATTGCAAAAAAGTCGCAATATTCTTGAATTTTATTGCCGAAGTATCGCAACTTTTTTCTCCAAATATTACTTTAAAGCTGCGGTATGCTGAGAATAAAGTCATGATATTTACAGAAAATCGTCGCAATATTTCGAGAATTTTTGCTATAATGCTACAATTTGTTTTTGCTGAACTATTACGACCCAATTCTGGAAATCTTGTACGGTCGATCTGACGTCGAATCGGCGTGCCGTCGTCCGTACCAGTGAACGCCTCGATATTACCCACGCTGTTCTTTTTAGATACATCCTCCATGTTTGTTTTTCTCTCTCCGCTAACGTGCGATCTGATTGGTCAGGAGGTTTAAAAAAAAAAAAAAAAAAAAAAAGTGCTTGACGTCACTGTGCTTTTTTCACACAAAAAAAATTCGAAAAGTTGAAACACCAAATGTGAAAGCACCTGAACGTACAACTCCAGTGTTTCTCAACTTATTTCCTTCTGTCCTCCGTATCTGTACCGTGTGTGTGATTACCACTTGTAAGAACTGAGAATTTCCTGTAGTGAAACAAAAAACCCGATGAAAAACCAGTGTACTCCAAAGTCTAAGGCTCGGTGTACTGTAGAGGTGGCAGTGTTGCCAGGTCTGTAGTTTTCCCACATAATTCACAGAACGTGAACGTGCGATTATTTTAAAACGGATACGTTTTACGTTGTAGACGAACCGACTCCGAAACATCTCATTTCAGTTCCCATGGGAACATGGGGCTTCCCAGCATGCACTACTGATCATGTGTGGTATAAGAGGAATAAAACCTTTCATGCTGTTTTAGGAAAATAATCAGCTCTGGCGTAGTCACAATAACTCCGCTTCATCACTCCACCTTGTTGATTATTTTCCTATAAAAGCACACCTTGTACTGTTTGTTTGTTTGTTTGTATCTATCTATCTATCAATCTATCTATCTATCTATCTATCTATCTATCTATCAATGCAGGGAAATGTGCCACAATACTTCCCCACGTTAATCACACATACCCTACAGATGTTCTAGACAGATATTATTTTTCGAAATCAATCAATCAATCAATCAATCAGTAAAACACTGGAGTGCAGCTTTAACTATTTTACGTCGTGTACACACAAACGCTTATCCAAACGATCCGCAGTAACGTACAAGGGGCTCCGAGTGAGATTATCTGGAACGTACGAAAACGAAGCCGAGTTGTGCCGTGCGTATCGACTCATCAGAAGCCCTCGCGTCTTTTCCCTCCCGTGGAATGTTTGGGACCGAAAAGCTCTGCTTCCTACACGCTCACGATTACCCCAAGCCGTGAAAAGTGGACGAACTGGACGACAGACCGTTTAAATGCCAACGGAAGCAGTGAGGGTTTTGTTCGGCCCGTCACTGCCGGTAAGAAAAAAAAAAGTACAGAGGAATCAAAACCTGACATTCGTATGTGCGGTCTATTGTGGTTGTCTCGTATCGGAGGTTCGGATAGAATCGGGTTAAATACAGACGGTCCGCGTTTGTAAGGTTTTCGTTGACTTATTGCATGCCGTAGAGTCTGTGGCTACGCCGCCGAGGTGAAGCAGATGGTCCGTGTGTCGGCTGTATCGACGTACACCATCAGGCCGCTTCCTCTGCTTCCTCCTCTGCGTTTAACGAGGTTAATCAGGGCCCGGGGCTCGTCAGGACGACTGCATGAGGCCCGTCAGACGCTTCCCCGTCAGAGACTTACCCTGCGACACACACAAATCCATGCACATACAGTCAGGCGGATGAGAACGTGCATCCACGCAATCATCTAAAGTCCTGTCTCTACAACAAATAAACAAAAGGGAAAAAATAAAAAAACATCTGCCTGGCCATCAACGAGCCCAAAAAGCTCGTGGACATTCCATGACTGTTAAATATCATTTCCATGATTTTACGATGTTTTATTAAATTAAACGAGAAGCTCACACGTGAGCTGAGATGATGGAAACGGCTGCGTAGGTGAGGATTAAAACCGTCCGTGTTGCTGTCACAGGAAAATAATCAACAATGACGGGGTGTGATGAAGTGGAGTCACTGTTATCTAATTCCCTTAACGCTTTATTTAATTTAAAAAAAAAAAATTATTTAATCAACACTTTTTTAACCAATCAGATTCGAGATCTTAGCAGCTCTGCTGTATAAGCGAACGTAAAGTGAGGAGCTCGGTTAACGTTCTTCGATTGCGCTCGCAGTGACGACATTACGGACGTAAACTGATAAATCACTTAGCGAGTACGTTTTCGAGATCGTTTCCGAAGTGTTGCTGGGAAAGGATCGTGGAAAGGATCGTGGAAAGGATCGTGGAAAGGATCCTCTTGTTTACTGTCGCCGTGCGGAAGAGTCTCTTTATGCGTTCATATGTGTGTGGAGTTTTACAGACTGCAGCTTGAATCATCAGCGCTCGGGCTCACTCACCACGCTGCGGGTGAATTTCTCCAGAGACGTGCGCCGGCCCTGCTCACTTTCAGGCTGTTTAAAAGATACACACACACACACACACACACACACACACACACACACACCCTCAGAGGAAGTGTCAGAAGCCAAACCGGAGACCAGACAAAAATTCTAGTCAAGAATTCTGCATCAGAATTCAGTGAATGTTTTGCCGTGACACGTTTCGGGTTCAGATTTCTTACACACCTTCTTTCTGGCGAGCAGGAGGTCCTGGTAAGCGCTGGATCGTAAGAACCGGGTGTAGCTGTCGCTCTTCATCAGCTTGTAGATGTGATCCTGAGAAAGAGAAAGATGAGGGATTGCAGGAAGAGTTACGATGTGTTCAACGTTGATGGTAAAACATGTTTTCTGATCTCATTTCCATGTATGGACTCAAAGACACACCCACATCCACGGTCTTAAAGACACGCCCACTCGAGTTGGTATCATTTCCATGTATGGATTCAAAGACACACCCACATCCACATCTACGGTCTTAAAGACACGCCCACTCGAGTTGGTATCATTTCCATGTATGGATTCAAAGACACACCCACATCCACATCTACGGTCTTAAAGACACGCCCACTCGAGTTGGTATCATTTCCATATATGGACTCAAAGACACACCCACATCCACATCTACGGTCTTAAAGACACGCCCACTCGAGTTGGTATTATTTCCATGTATGGATTCAAAGACACACCCACATCCACATCTACGGTCTTAAAGACACGCCCACTCGAGTTGGTATCATTTCCATGTATGGATTCAAAGACACACCCACATCCACATCTACGGTCTTAAAGACACGCCCACTCGAGTTGGTATCATTTCCATGTATGGATTCAAAGACACACCCACATACACATCTACGGTCTTAAAGACACGCCCACTCGAGTTGGTATCATTTCCATGTATGGATTCAGACACACCAGCATCCCGATGTATGCTCTTAAAGACACACCCATATAGAGTTGATTTCATTTCCATATGTAAACTCAAAGGCACCCCCATATCGTCTATGGTCTTAAAGACACACCCACACAGAGTTGTTCTCTTTTACCTATAAGGACTCGAAGACACGCCCGCATCCCTATCTACGGTTCCAAAGACAAACCCACTCAGAGTCTCATTTACCCATATGGGCTTAACATAACTATTTTGCCTGGGTTGAACTCTAAAGGGGTGTGCTTAGCGAGTTTGGTTCTCAAAGACACGCCTATATTTCCATATATGGACTCAGTGCCCTGCTATAGATTGCAGATTAACCAGACTACAAGGGCTCCCTCGTAACAAATTCACAATGGGGAAATAGCGAGAATGGGTGCCAGTACATTAATCTGATCAGGATAGCAGGGTAGATTACTAAAAATGAACGAATGAACAAAAATAGACCGATTCCTGCGTAAAACAGGAAGTCGCGCGAAACGTGTTCTCTTGCCTGTGCGTCCTCGAAGCTGTAGCGTCCGGGGTCTTTGAGATTCTGGCTGGTTCTCTCATAACTGTGCGAGTCCAGGTTTATGGAGCTCGGGGCTCCTTCAGCCAGAAACTCCTGCCAGATCTCCTGAGCCCGAGCGGGAACATCCTGCAGGGGGTGCCGCTTCAAATCCTGCACCGCCAACCAGAATCTGAGGAAACGCAGCCAGAAACACTCAGGTTAGAGCAGATCGCCAAAGTCTCGACTCACATCATTACCCTATTATTGTTTCATGCTCCACGGAAAAGAATTTCACTTGGACTAAGTGACGTGACTGATCAAATTTGTAGATTTATCACGACTTCCATCTACTGTTAAACTAGAACACTGGAATTTGCACCTGTAACCGGTAGCGTAACTGCTTTGGCCGCGTCGATGTCTAAAAGGGCGGTCCTTCATAGTATAGCGCAAACGTTTCTTGTCAGGGAGAACGCGTAAACGTCGTTCTGAAGATTTCAGAAAAGTTACAGCTTTACCTCCAAAGTGCCGACGCCGGAGACTCCTTTCATAAGTGTTAAATAAACGCGCTGCTCACAGAAAAATTCACGACAATATCGACAATTACGTGTGTTTTTAAAAACCTGCTTACGCGGCACGTCCACCGTGAAGGAGCTGTCGCTATAGAAACGATAACGTGTTAGCTACGCACTACCGTAAGAGCTGCCGTTACAGAAAACGAATCGACACCTTTTGACCAATCAGAATCCAGAATTCTTCAGAACACTTCGGTGTCCCGATGTTACAATAAAAAACGAAAGGGGGCGGACATTAGAGGCACCAATAAACGGACAGAAACAGAAAAGGAAACCATGACGAATTGCATATAATGAAATAGAATGCAATACAATGAGATGAAATTTGAAGAAAAAAAAAAAATATATATATATATATTTCTATGCCAATCAGTTTACATGTAATAAATAAATAAATAAATAATTTCAAAGAGGTGCACAAATAAATCATTAAACATGACCGTAATGTATTAGAGAGCTGTGTGATGAAACAGAGGGCTGGAACATTATGTGACACTGCCTGAGTGGTACTTTTTTCCATTAGAGCACTCATAAACCACAAGTTGCAGGGAGAACATTCGGTACTCAGGACTAACAGAGGAAGACAGAGAGGTGTGTGTGTGTGTGTGTGTGTGGGGGGGGATATGGGAGAGGCAAAATGTTCGCTTTCCTCCCTCTGTCCCCACATAACACTCGGCCGTATCTCTATCGATCTCACCCAGCTTGCAATATCGAAGCATTTTAGGCTATTAAGGAGCCCCAGGTAGAGCCAGAGAGTCGAGAGTCCATATCACATCCACTCCGCTCACGGTTTCATAAGTGGCCGAGGCCTGTGTGAGACAGCGCCCCCCGGAGCGATTCGATTCAGACGAGGAGATAGCGCCAGATAGGAGGGAAGCGTGAATAGACCCAGGAACACTTTTATCTCTTTCGCAGTCGCCTCGAGGTTCCGCTGACCTCCACGTTATCTGGAGAGCGCACTTCAGGGGCTTCCTGTCCCAGACTGACCTCACACAGAGACACCCACTGGTCCTCTCTGACTCATTAACGATCCTCCATCACCGGCGGCTTGAATTTTGGACATGGATATTTGAAATGCACATTTCCGCCCATGTTTTGAACTCGCTAAGGGAAAGATTTACCTTTAAACAAAAAAACATTTCATCTAACAATTAGGGCTTGCCATTTTGAGAGTCTGAGAACTTCGATACTTTGGGATCCGTGCGGAAAAGCGGGCGCTTTCAGATAGGTCAGATAAATAAGGTTTTTACGTTCTACTCCAGTAGCACGTTTTCTACAGCGATGTTACGCTCACTATTTAGGTAACATTCGAGCTAACGTTAGCTTGCTAGCAATCGTTAACAGCTAACAACCAAAGGAAGCTGCGTAATAGGAATGCAGCTATTTCAATAAAAGATGGGAAAAAAAACAACTTTCGATGCTCTTACCTCATTACAGTTACAACGTGAAGGGTACAGTATGTTACATGTCAGAGAAAAGTGGAGTGAAAATGGTAGACATGAACCGTAACGACTCTTCACTTCACTCTGACTGCTCTGGAGGCGACTACAGTGGTGCTGGAAAGTTTGTGAACCCTTTCGAATATTCTGTGTATCTGCAGAAATATGATCGAAAACATCGAGAGGTTTTCATACAAGTCCTAAAAGCAGATGAAGACGACCAAATTAAACAAACGAGACAAAAATGTTATACCTGGTCATTTATTGATTAAGGAAAATGATCCAGTGTTACATAGCTGTGAGCGGCAAAAAGTATGTGAACCTCTAGGATTAGCAGTTCATTTGAAGGTTAAATTAGAGTCTGGTGTTTTCGATCAGTGGGATGAGGATGATCAGGTGTGAGTGAGCGCCATGTTTTATTTAAAGAACAGGGATCTGCTGAAGTCTGATCTTCACAAGTGGAAGATACACAAATGGGGGAAATTCGAGACCAAGAGACTCAAGAAATTCAAGACCCTCCCCAGGAGCGGAGACCAACAAGGATCACTCCAAGAGCGAGACGTGTAATAGTCCACGAGGTCACAGAGGAGCCCAGGGGAACTCTCTCACATTGGCTGATGTTAATGTTCATGAGTCCACCATCAGGAGAACACTGAACAACGATGGTGTGCATGGCAGGGCTGCAAGGAGAAAGTCACTGCTCTCCAAAAAGAACACTGCTGCGCGTCTGCAGTTTGTTAAAGATCACGTGGACGAGTCAGAAGTCTAATGGAAAAATGTTTTGTAGATAGAGGAGACCAAAATAGAACTTTGGGTTTAAATGAGAAGCGTGATGTTTGGAGAAAGGAAAACACTGCATTCCAGCAGAAGACCCTTCTCCCATCTGTGAAACATGGTGGTGGTAGTGTCAGGGTTGTGGACTGTTTTGCTGCATCTGTTCCAGGACGACTCGCCGTCGCTGCTGGAACGATGAGTTCTGAATTATTCCAGCGAACTCTGAAGGAAAACGTCAGGACATCTGTTCATGATCTGAATCTGAAGAGAAAGTGGGTCATGCAGCAAGACAACGACCCTAAACACACACGAGTCGTTCTACTAAAGAACGCTTAAAGAAGAATAAAGTGAATGTTTTGGAACGGCCGAGTCAAAGTCCCGACCTCAATCCAGTAGAGATGTTGTGGAAGAACCTGAAGCGGGCAGTTCATGTGAGGAAACACACCAACATCCCAGAGCCGAAGCTGTTCTGTACTGAGGAACGGGATAAAACTCCTCCGAGCCGACGTGCAGATGATCGACACTTACCCCGAACGCTTATCTGCAGTGATTACTGCACAAGGAGCTCACACCAGAGACCGACAGCAAAGGTGCACATACTTTTACCCCTCACAGATATGTAATACTGGATCATGTCCCTCAATAAATAAACGACCGAGTATAATATTTTTGTCTCATTTGTTTAATTGGTTTCTCTTTATCTACTTTTAGGACTCGTGTGAAAATCTGGACATTTTAGGTCACATTTATGCAGAAATGTGCTTTGTACCTGCACTGTACTTTCCCCCGTGGGAATATTTGAGATGCTCGATGCGTATGTGGCCTAATTGACATACATTTACCAAAATTTACAATCCATCGATTTTTAAAAAAAATTTATTTATGTATTTATTTATTTATTTTTTAGGGTTCTGATTTTTCTCAGAACTGGAACCCATCGTTTTTGAACGGTACGCTTTTAAAGCCGAACGATATTCAAACACGCCACGGCGGGAAAAATCCTTTCATTTAATGTACGGTTCAGTTCATCGGTGGGACGGAAGGAGGAAAGAAAGAAGAAACGATAAAAAGGTAATCTCACCTCAGGTTCTCTGAACTGAACTCGGACTCCAGGAACTTGAGGAACTGGTCACGGCCGACCGGATCCTTCAGAGCCTCATCCAAAGAAAAGCCCCATTTCCGAACCCGCTGCTGGCCTGGTTCTTTGCTGAGAGACGGATGAACAGAATAAAAAGTAAGAGAGAGGAAGAACGTATCTCTACTTCTCATAAACGCCCGTCACCGAGCCTAATTTTAACCTGTAATTAATCGCTCTGAATAAATCATCGCAGCAGCGATTATACGCTTCGGGGGGAAAATGAATTTCTACATAATTTACCAGGAGCGTGTCACAGATGACCAATCGGAGCAATATTTAAAGGATATTAGGATTAACACCCAGACTATCTGTGGAGACATGCTATTCATTTCAACTCCAACTCTCCCATCATCTCGTAGTCTACCTTATCGAAACTGACCCGATCCTGAAGCCTTATAAAGTGTTGTGGGGGTGAAAGAATCAAACCTGGCCTCCATGTCCCAGAAAGTGGTGTCATCGCCGATCCAGGGGTTGGAGGGCTCCAGGGGAGACACGAACGGGTCGTACTCCAGGTACTGCTCGGTGTAGCTCATCAGCCTGCCGGAGGAAAGCTTCATATCAGAACGACGTGCTCAGGATCTAACGCCGGATTCACTCTGCGTGCTGAGAATTCCTCTTTGATAGGATAGAAAAGATGTCAACGCGCGGGGCAATTAAAAGTTCGAGCGTGTGCAGGCGCAGTAATAATACCGGCGTATTGGTCACGTGGTTCTCTTCCCTCTCGCACCGGCTTTCACATGACAGCACCGGCACTGGAACCGACGCCGATACGGACATCGACCAGGCCGAAGCGTCCCATTTCTTATGGATTAGAACCATCTACAGCTGACTTCACGCAAATATCGAGCGAATACTACCTGCTGTGAAAAAGTATTCGCCCCCGCCCTGATTTCTTCTGTTTTTGGGTAGACCTCACGCTAAATTGTTTCAGAAATTAAAACGAGCTCTAAAGATAAAACTAAGGCGGCCCGAGTAAACACGGAATGCGGTTTTTAAACGATAACGTTATTGATCGAAGCGGAAAGAAGTTCTCCAATACCGACCGGGCCTGTGTGAAAATGTATTTGCTCCCCGTAGTTGCAAATTCGCCAAATCTACGAAACTGCTTTGATAACGGGGTTCCGCCGGACTAGACGCACCCAGGTCCGATTACCGCGAACCCTGTTCAATCGCATCAGCACTTAAGGAGAACTTTTCCAGCAGCGTGAAGTCGGTTAAAGGGTCTTACGGAGTAACACACTACGCCAAAGTTGAAAGAAATTCCAGAAATGATGAGGAAGAAGGTGATTGAAGTACGTCAGTCTGGGAAGGGTTACGAAGATATTTCAGAGGCTCTCGGACTCCAAAGAACCACAGCGAGAGCCATCATCTCCAAATGGAGAAACTCGGCACAGTGGCGAACCTTCCCAGAAGTGACCGACCTCCCACAATTCCTCCGAATCATCCAGGACGTCACAAAGGAGCCAACGACAACATCTGAAGAACTACAGGACTCTCTCGCATCAATAAAGGTCACTGTTCATGACTCCATTAGATGAATCTGTCTGTCTGTCTGTCTGTCTGTCTGTCTGTCTGTCTGTCTGTCTGGCCAGTGAGTGTACAGTTTACAGCGTCAGTGTCTAAATCTTACATGAAAATGACGAGGATATCGCAGAACAAATATTAAAAACGGATCGATATTAATCGGGGAAAAAAGACAGAAATGATGGAAAGACAATACAGAAGGAGGAGGAATGAAAACGAAGCGAGGAGTGCGTGTGACCGTGTGACATCACTGAGGGATAAGTGAGCCTGATTTCTGAAGGACAGACGGACGTGGTGGAGGGATGGAGAACGGGGAGGTACAGAAGACGAGCGCTGTGGGAAATGCGGATCATGAAAAAGCGCGGCAGACTTTAACGAGGAAATGTACTGATTAACGGACAGAAGCACGACGGGCTCTGACGTGTCTCCCCGGCGCGTGTGAGGGCCGTGACGTAGCGACGGTTCGCTCCTTAGAAAGAAAGACGTGTTTTGATATGTTTTTCACTCACGTTTCTGCCACTTTGGACATTTTCATACAGTGTCTGTCCAGCTGAGTGTTCAGGAATAAAATCTGCAGGAAGTGGGAAGATGTTACACTTTCATCATTACTGTGTTTTCATTTTAATACATGAAGTATCTCTCTCTCTCGCGCACACACACACACACACGCACACACACACACACTCGCACACACACACCTCCTTCTCGACGTCCTCCTTAGTGTCCTTCCTGCTTTGCTGCAAATGTGTGTGTACAGGACTCTGTGTCTGTGTGTCTTCTGCCACACCATACACTGACTACACACACACACACACACACACACACACACACACAGATATGACGGCAGTTTCACTCCACTGCAACTCAATTAAAGCAGATTTATTAATGAGAATTTTTTGTTATTTTTATGCACCAAGCACTCTCTCACAAAAGCTCTCTCACACACACACACACACACACACACACACACACACTTTACCTTCTTGACTCGTTGTGGGTTTTTCATGCGGCGACACTTCCTGATGTCCATTTCCGTGGTATTGACACAGCCTGGCTGAGGGTCACATGATCAATATTTCATTTCTCACTTTTTTCAGACTCGAACTCCCCATGTTCCCCATGTTCCCCATGTTCTCAGTGTTCCCCATGTTCTCAGTGTTCCCCATGTTCTCAGTGTTCCCCGTGTTCCCCATGTTCCCCATGTTCTCAGTGTTCCCCATGTTCTCAGTGTTCCCGTGTTCTCAGTGTTCCCGTGTTCTACTTATTCTCTGTGTTCCCCGTGTTCCCTGTGTTCTCTATGTTCCCCATACTCTCAGTGTTCCCCATGCTCTCCATGTTCTCTATGTTCCCTGTGTTCTCTGTGTTCCCCATGTTCTCAGTGTTCCCCATGTTCTCAGTGTTCCCGTGTTCTACTTGTTCCCTGTGTTCTCCGTGTTCCCTGTGTTCTCTGTGTTCCCCATACTCTCAGTGTTCTCTGTGTTCCCCATACTCTCAGTGTTCCCCATGTTCTTCATGTTCCCCATGCTCTCAGTGTTCCCCATGCTCTCCATGTTCTCTATGTTCCCTGTGTTCTCTGTGTTCCCCATGTTCTCAGTGTTCCCCATGTTCTCAGTGTTCCCGTGTTCTACTTGTTCCCTGTGTTCTCCGTGTTCCCTGTGTTCTCTGTGTTCCCCATACTCTCAGTGTTCTCTGTGTTCCCCATACTCTCAGTGTTCCCCATGTTCTTCATGTTCCCCATGCTCTCCATGTTCTCTATGTTCCCTGTGTTCTCTGTGTTCCCCATAATCTGCTCGTTCCCCATTTTCTCTATGCTGCCTGTGTTCCCCATGTTCTCTGTGTTCTATGTGTTCCCCATGTTCTCTGTGTTCTATGTGTTCCCCATGTTCTCTGTGTTCTATGTGTTCCCCATGTTCTCTGTGTTCCCCATGTTCCCCGTATTCTCTGTGATCCCCATACTCTCCTTGTTCCCCATGTTCTCTGTGTTCCCCATGTTCTCTGTGTTCCCCATGTTCTCTGTGTTCTCTGTGTTCCCCATGTTCTCTATGTTCCCTATGTTCTCTGTGTTCCCCATGTTCCCCGTATTCTCTGTGATCCCCATACTCTCCTTGTTCCCCATGTTCTCTGTGTTCCCCATGTTCTCTGTGTTCCCCATGTTCTCTGTGTTCTCTGTGTTCCCCATGTTCTCTATGTTCCCTATGTTCTCTGTGTTCCCCATGTTCCCCGTATTCTCTGTGATCCCCATACTCTCCTTGTTCCCCATACTCTCCTTGTTCCCCATACTCTCCTTGTTCCCCATGTTCTCTATGTTCCCTATGTTCTCTATGTTCCCCATGTTCTCTGTGTTCCCCATGTTCTCTGTGTTCCCCATACTCTCCTTGTTCCCCATGTTCTCTATGTTCCCTATGTTCTCTATGTTCCCCATGTTCTCTGTGTTCCCCATACTCTCCTTGTTCCCCATGTTCTCTGTGTTCCCCATGTTCTCTGTGTTCCCCATGTTCTCTGTGTTCCCCATGATCTCTGTGTTCCCCATGTTCTCTGTGTTCCCCATGTTCTCTGTGTTCCCCATGATCTCTGTGTTCCCCATACTCTCCTTGTTCCCCATGTTCTCTGTGTTCCCCATGTTCTCTATGTTCCCCATGTTCTCTGTGTTCCCCATGTTCTCTGTGTTCCCCATGTTCTCTGTGTTCCCCATGTTCTCTATGTTCCCCATGTTCTCTATGTTCCCTATGTTCTCTGTGTTCCCCATGATCTCTGTGTTCCCTATGTTCTCTATGTTCCCCATGTTCTCTATGTTCCCCATGTTCTCTATGTTCCCTATGTTCTCTGTGTTCCCCATGTTCTCTGTGTTCCCCATGATCTCTGTGTTCCCCATACTCTCCTTGTTCCCCATGTTCTCTATGTTCCCCATGTTCTCTGTGTTCCCCATGATCTCTGTGTTCCCTATGTTCTCTATGTTCCCCATGTTCTCTATGTTCCCCATGTTCTCTGTGTTCCCCATGATCTCTGTGTTCCCCATGTTCTCTGTGTTCCCCATGTTCTCTATGTTCCCCATGTTCTCTATGTTCCCCATGTTCTCTGTGTTCCCCATACTCTCCTTGTTCCCCATGTTCTCTATGTTCCCCATGTTCTCTGTGTTCCCCGTCTTCCCCAAGTTTTGTGTTCCCAGTGTTCTGTAGTCCCCATACTTTCCTTGTTGCCCTTGTTCTCTATGTTCCCCATGTTCTTCACGTTCCCTGTGTTCCCAGCGTTCTCTGTGTTCCCCGTACTCTCTGTGTTCTTTGTGTTCCCCTTGTTCCCACATGACAATAACACATGTACCAGGATCTGTGTGAGCTGAACTGAAGGACTTGTGTTAATCACTCCTACTGTCGCTATCGATCGGGAAATCCATAATCTACACACACCACTGGCCTGTGTACGTCCCAGAACGCTCGCTCCTGACTGTCCAGGATCTTCCTCTCCGTCTTATCCTTCTTCCGGTCAATCCTAAAACACCAGAGAGGAAGACATGTGAAAACGCCACACACTCACAGTTACAGTGAGGAGGCGTGTAGAGAAACGCGTCTACCAAGAGCACCACCTGAGCAGGACAGTGCGAGTGGGTGATCTGAGAGAAACAGCAGAGTGAGGATGATCAATCATGTAAATATGTTGTCATGTGAGCTCATGTCATTGACCTAGACACTGCTGTTTACAGAAGGTTGTCATCTACTCGTACTTGTTTTCCCAGAACAAAACAGACAGGTGTAGACCTCAAATTCAGTCCGTCAGCCAATATTCTAAAACAGCATACTCAGAGTGTAGAGATGCTCCACTAAAATAGAAAGAAATGCCATGGAGGGAAAAGTCGGATACGGACTGAACAGATGATACACGGCTTAAACACGGGATCTCACGCCTGCTAACAGTGACGTGGTTAATCATTAACACTTCACCTCCTCCCCATGGTAACACCGCATGGTGCTTAAACCCCTCAGCCGCAACGTTTATTCATTTATTTTTTCAGTTTGAGCACGGGGAAGAGGAGCACAGCTGGAACAATAAGCTGGGAATGAAGCGCTGAGGAAAATCCCTGCATGAGAAAGCCTGTCAATGCACGACTTCATCATCATCATCATCATCCTCATCGACCTCATCATTATTATCATCATCCTCATCCACCTCACCATCATCATCATCATCATCATCATCCTCATCATCCTCATTATTATTATCATCATCCTCATCCACCTCACCATCATCATCATCCTCCTCCTCCTCCTCCTCATCCTCCTCATCATTATTATCATCATCCTCATCCACCTCACCATCATCATCATCATCATCATCCTCCTCCTCATCATCCTCCTCATTATTATTATCATCATCCTCATCCACCTCACCATCATCATCATCATCATCATCATCCTCCTCATCATCCTCATTATTATTATCATCATCCTCATCCACCTCACCATCATCATCATCATCATCATCATCATCATCCTCATCCACCTCACCATCATCATCATCATCCTCCTCCTCATCCTCCTCATCATTATTATCATCATCCTCATCCACCTCACCATCATCATCATCATCATCATCCTCCTCCTCATCATCCTCCTCATTATTATTATCATCATCCTCATCCACCTCACCATCATCATCATCATCATCATCATCCTCCTCATCATCCTCATTATTATTATCATCATCCTCATCCACCTCACCATCATCATCATCATCATCCTCCTCCTCATCATCCTCATTATTATCATCATCATCCTCATCCACCTCACCATCATCATCATGATCATCATCATCCTCATTATTATTATCATCATCCTCATCCACCTCACCATCATCATCATCATCATCATCCTCCTCCTCATCATCCTCATTATTATTATCATCATCCTCATCCACCTCACCATCATCATCATCATCATCATCCTCCTCCTCATCATCCTCATTATTATTATCATCATCCTCATCCACCTCACCATCATCATCATCATCATCCTCCTCCTCATCAACCTCATCATTATTATCATCATCCTCATCCACCTCACCATCATCATCATCATCATCATCATCATCCTCATCCACCTCACCATCATCATCATCATCATCATCATCCTCATTATTATTATCATCATCCTCATCCACCTCATCATCATCATCATCCTCCTCCTCCTCCTCATCATCCTCATCATTATTATCATCATCCTCATCCACCTCACCATCATCATCATCATCATCATCCTCATCCACCTCACCATCATCATCATCATCCTCCTCCTCATCATCCTCATTATTATTATCATCATCCTCATCATTATTATCATCATCATCCTCATCCACCTCACCATCATCATCATCATCCTCCTCCTCATCATCCTCATTATTATTATCATCATCCTCATCCACCTCATCATCATCATCATCCTCCTCCTCCTCCTCATCATCCTCATTATTATTATCATCATCCTCATCCACCTCACCATCATCATCATCATCATCATCCTCATCCACCTCACCATCATCATCATCATCCTCCTCCTCATCATCCTCATTATTATTATCATCATCCTCATCATTATTATCATCATCATCCTCATCCACCTCACCATCATCATCATCATCCTCCTCCTCATCATCCTCATTATTATTATCATCATCCTCATCCACCTCACCATCATCATCATCATCATCATCATCCTCCTCCTCATCATCCTCATCATTATTATCATCATCCTCATCCACCTCACCATCATCATCATCATCATCATCATCATCATCCTCATCCACCTCACCATCATCATCATCATCATCATCATCCTCATTATTATTATCATCATCCTCATCCACCTCATCATCATCATCATCCTCCTCCTCCTCCTCATCATCCTCATTATTATTATCATCATCCTCATCCACCTCACCATCATCATCATCATCATCATCATCCTCCTCCTCATCATCCTCCTCATTATTATTATCATCATCCTCATCCACCTCACCATCATCATCATCATCATCATCATCCTCCTCATCATCCTCATTATTATTATCATCATCCTCGCATTAACATCCTCCTCCTCATCATCATCATCCTCATCATCATAATCATCCTCTTCCTCCTCATCATCTTCATCATTATCATTATCCTCACATTAACATCCTCCTCCTCATCATCATTATTATCATCATCCTCACATTAACATCCTCCTCCTCCTCGTCATCATCATCCTCCTCCTCATCATCATCATCCTCATCATTATTATCATCATCATCCTCACCACTAACATCATCATAATCATCTTTCTCCTCCTCCTCCTCATCAACCTCATCATCATCATAATCCTCATCATCCTCACCATTATCATCATCCTCCTCATCATAATCATCCTCCTCATCATCATCCTCATTATCATCATCATCCTCACCATTAACATCATCCTCCTCATCCTCATCATTATTATCATCATCCTCACCATTAACATCCTCCTCCTCCTCCTCCTCCTCATCATCATCATCCTCATCCTCCTCCTCATCATCATCCTCACCATTAACATCCTCCTCCTCCTCATCATCATCATCATCGTCCTCCTCATCATCATCATCCTCACCATTATCATCATCCTCATCATCATAATCATCCTCCTCCTCCTCCTCCTCATCAACCTCATTATCATCATCCTCATCATCATAATCATCCTCCTCCTCATCATCATCATCATAACCATCCTCCTCCTTATAATCATCCTCCTCCTCATTATCATCATAATCACCCTCCTCCTCCTCCTCATCCTCATAATCTTCACCATCATCCCCTTCTTCAGCAATCTCATCATCCTCAGCATCATCCCCCTCTTCATCAATCTCATCATCATAATCATCCTCACCATTATCATCATCCTCACCATTATCCTCATCCTCATCATAATCCTCCTCCTCCTCATCATCAACCTCATCATTATCATCACCCACACCATTATCGTCATCACCATCATCCTCCTCTACCTCATCGTAATCATCCTCATATTCATCCTCCACCTCCTCATCCTGCCCATCACATTCATCATCCTCCCCTTCATCCTCATCATAATCATCATCCTCATCCATCATCACCACCTTCATGCTCACATTCATCCTCATCCTCATCATCACCTTCATCCTCATATTCTTCACCATCATCATCGTACTCATCTTCATCCTCTTCTTCGTCATCATCCTCCTCATCCACTCGTCTGAGAGTGGAGTGAATTCATTTCCATTCCTAACACTTCACTCTTACGTAACTGACATTTCAGACACAATCACACCGTGTCCTGCGCTGCGGGCGTTTCACTGTCCTGACTCGGCTCTGCGCTGTACAGGAGGCGTGTTTTTATTTTCTGAAGAAACGATGCTGTGTATTAAATGAAAGAGGAACTGAAACTGTTGATCAGATGTTCTACACTCGCACGATCACCTCTCTCTGAATTCCACAAACTACAATAACACTCATACACACACTGCACACAACAGGCCTGCATGTTTACTCACTACATATGTGTGTGTGTGTGCGTGTGCGTGTGTGTGTGTACGGAGAGACAGCTCAGGTTTGAAAGGGAAAGTCAACACCTATGAGTTAATAAGGTTCACACCGTTGCCCTGACGACTGCACTTACTTAACCTGAGCCTCAGCCTGCATGAAGATGAACTCCCACTTCCTGGAGAACGCTCGCTGCAACCTCGCCAGGTTCTCCTGAGGAACAGGGAACGAAAAGGACAGGAAAGAAAAAAAAGGACATTAGGAAATACCAACAGGAAGTAAAGAAATAGAGGGGAAAACAACAAAAAGTAAGAAAGTGGGAAATAAAAAGAAGAAAAGAGAAAGAAATCAATGAAGAAAGGAAGGAAGGAGGATGAACAAATAAACCAACAGAGTAAGACAGACAGGAAGAAAAGAAAAACAAATAAAGGGAAAAGGAAGGAAGACAAAAATTTGTTTTTTTTAATTTAAAAAAAGAAGTAAAGAAACACAAGGGAAGGAATAAAGAAAGAAAGTAAGAAAGGAAACAGGGAAAAAAGAAGAGAAGGGAAAGAAAGGAAGAACAAACAAATAAGGATAAATAAGGAACAAAAGCAAGCAAACAAACAAACAAACAAAGAGGAAGGAAAACAAAAAGTAAAGAAGAGAGAAGCAAAGAAAAAAAAAATAAGTAAAGAATGGGGAAAGAAAATGAAGAAAGAGAAAGAAATGAAGGAACAAAGTAAGGAAGGAAGGGAAAATAAATAAATAAAGAATAAAGAAAGAAAGGAGCAACAAAGAATACAGAAATTCAATTTAATTAAGGATAGAAGCAAGGAAGGAAGACATCATGGAAGAAAAGAAAGAGAAAAGAAGAAAACAAGGAGAGAAAATAGAAAGAAAGAAATCAAGAAAAGGAAGAAAAAGTATGTGATATAGAAGATATAGTGATGATGTTACATCTATAGGGCGATATGATTGGTCGAGCTGGACGGAAGTGATGTGATTGGTCGAGCTGGATGTGTTTGTGCTGTATTCAGTGGGATTAGTGTTTAGGTTGTTAGTGCAGTTCCGTGAGTTGCGAGTCTCGCGGTGATGAGCTGTGCTGTCGTGAGGCCTCATCACTCTATCGATCACTCAGTCCTGTCTCTGCTGCAGTAACGCCTCTCTGTGTTTCCTCTCTGGAGAGAGTGAGCGACAGAGACAGACAAACAGGCAGACAGAGAGAGAGAGAGAGAGAGAGAGAGAGAGAGAGAGAGAGAGAGTGTGTGTGTGTGTGTGTGTGTGTGTGTGTGTGTGTGGCGCTCACAGCTTCATAGTCTGCTAGCTCCAGTCGAGTTTTGTTCTGCATCGTCCTCTTACACAGATAAATGGCTGCAGGAGAAGATAAAAGAGTAGAGAGAGAGAGAGAGAGAGAGAGAGAGAGAGAGAGAGAGAGAGAGAGAGAGAGAGCATGAATCTTACTTTCACCCCTGAGTAAATCCCACTTCACTATCCTTTTACACACGTAACTCACACACAGCTGCATGTACATGTGCCCACACACAGAAAAAGCTAGCCGCTAGCTGGATTTGTTATCTGATTGAAAAAAAGGGACGGGTGGGAGGAACATAAAAAAGAGGGGGAAAAAAGGGAAAGTAACAAAGGAAGGAAAGCAAGAAAACAGGAAGGAAGGAAAGAGAAGGAGAAAAAAACAAAAAAGAAAGGAAAAGAAAAAGGAAAGAGATAAAACAACTGAGAACGTAAACAAAGGAAGGAAGGATGGAAGGAAGGAAAATGTAGAAAGAAAGAAAGAAAAATATTGGTTATATCCCTAAGCCCTATGAACATTACTTAAGTAGTGTTATCAGATATTAAATAAAACTACATTAAAGGAATTATTTAAATGTTCTCCTTCTGAAGTGAGAGTGAGGAGAGTGATGAGTGAGTGATGAGAGTGATGAGAGTGATGAAAGTGCTGAGTGATGAGTGAGTGATGAGAGAGTGATGAGTGAGTGATGAGAGAGTGATGAGAGAGTGATGAGAGAGTGTTGAGAGTGATGAGTGAGTGATGAGAGAGAGATGAGTGAGTGATGAGTGAGTGATGAGTGAGTGATGAGAGAGTGATGAGAGAGTGATGAGTGAGTGACGAGTGAGTGATGGGAGTGATGAAAGTGCTGAGTGATGAGTGAGTGATGAGAGAGTGTTTAGAGTGATGAGTGAGTGATGTGAGTGATAGAGTGATGAGAGAGTGATGAGAGAGTGATGAGAGAGTGATGAGAGAGTGATGAGAGAGTGATGAGTGAGTGATGAGAGAGTGATGAGTGAGTGATGAGAGAGTGATGAGAGAGTGATGAGAGAGTGATGAGTGAGTGACGAGTGAGTGATGGGAGTGATGAAAGTGCTGAGTGATGAGTGAGTGATGAGAGAGTGTTTAGAGTGATGAGTGAGTGATGTGAGTGATAGAGTGATGAGAGAGTGATGAGAGAGTGATGAGTTAGTGATGAGTGAGTGATGAGAGAGTGATGAGTGAGTGATGAGTGAGTGATGAGTGAGTGATGAGTGAGTGATGGGAGTGATGAGTGAGTGATGAGTGAGTGATGAGTGAGTGATGAGTGAGTGATGAGAGTGATGAGTGAGTGATGAGTGAGTGATGAGTGAGTGATGAGAGAGTGATGAGTGAGTGATGAGAGAGTGATGAGTGAGTGATGAGTGAGTGATGAGTGAGTGATGAGTGAGTGATGGGAGTGATGAGAGAGTGATGAGTGAGTGATGAGTGAGTGATGAGTGAGTGATGAGTGAGTGATGAGTGAGTGATGAGAGAGTGATGAGAGAGTGATGAGAGAGTGATGAGTGAGTGATGAGAGAGTGATGAGTGAGTGATGAGTGATTGATGAGAGAGTGATGAGTGAGTGATGAGAGAGTGATGAGAGAGTGATGAGTGAGTGATGAGAGAGTGATGAGTGAGTGATGAGTGATTGATGAGAGAGTGATGAGTGAGTGATGAGTGAGTGATGAGTGATTGATGAGAGAGTGATGAGTGAGTGATGAGAGAGTGATGAGTGAGTGATGAGTGAGTGATGAGTGAGTGATGAGTGAGTGATGAGAGTGATGAGAGAGTGATGAGTGAGTGATGAGTGAGTGATGAGAGAGTGATGAGTGAGTGATGAGAGAGTGATGAGTGAGTGATGAGTGAGTGATGAGTGAGTGATGAGTGAGTGATGGGAGTGATGAGAGAGTGATGAGTGAGTGATGAGTGATTGATGAGAGAGTGATGAGTGAGTGATGAGTGAGTGATGAGTGAGTGATGAGAGAGTGATGAGTGAGTGATGAGTGAGTGATGAGTGAGTGATGAGTGAGTGATGAGAGTGATGAGTGAGTGATGAGTGAGTGATGAGTGAGTGATGAGAGAGTGATGAGTGAGTGATGAGAGAGTGATGAGTGAGTGATGAGTGAGTGATGAGTGAGTGATGAGTGATTGATGGGAGTGATGAGAGAGTGATGAGTGAGTGATGAGTGATTGATGAGAGAGTGATGAGTGAGTGATGAGTGAGTGATGAGTGAGTGATGAGAGAGTGATGAGAGAGTGATGAGAGAGTGATGAGTGAGTGATGAGAGAGTGATGAGAGAGTGATGAGTGAGTGATGAGAGAGTGATGAGTGAGTGATGAGAGAGTGATGAGTGAGTGATGAGAGTGATGAGTGAGTGATGAGAGAGTGATGAGTGAGTGATGAGAGAGTGATGAGTGAGTGATGAGAGAGTGATGAGTGAGTGATGAGAGAGTGATGAGTGAGTGATGAGTGAGTGATGAGAGAGTGATGAGTGAGTGATGAGTGAGTGATGAGTGATTGATGAGAGAGTGATGAGTGAGTGATGAGAGAGTGATGAGTGAGTGATGAGAGAGTGATGAGTGAGTGATGAGAGAGTGATGAGTGAGTGATGAGTGAGTGATGAGAGAGTGATGAGTGAGTGATGAGTGAGTGATGAGTGAGTGATGAGAGAGTGATGAGTGAGTGATGAGAGAGTGATGAGTGAGTGATGAGAGAGTGATGAGTGAGTGATGAGTGAGTGATGAGAGAGTGATGAGAGAGTGATGAGTGAGTGACGAGTGAGTGATGGGAGTGATGAAAGTGCTGAGTGATGAGTGAGTGATGAGAGAGTGTTTAGAGTGATGAGTGAGTGATGTGAGTGATAGAGTGATGAGAGAGTGATGAGAGAGTGATGAGTTAGTGATGAGTGAGTGATGAGAGAGTGATGAGTGAGTGATGAGTGAGTGATGAGTGAGTGATGAGTGAGTGATGGGAGTGATGAGTGAGTGATGAGTGAGTGATGAGTGAGTGATGAGAGAGTGATGAGTGAGTGATGAGAGAGTGATGAGTGAGTGATGAGAGAGTGATGAGTGAGTGATGAGTGATTGATGAGAGAGTGATGAGTGAGTG
>NC_030440.2:17463288-17483288 GCF_001660625.3 Ictalurus punctatus | reverse complement strand
ATCGTGGCCCACCCTTGCCTACTCTGGCCCACCCTTGCCTACCCTGGCTTACTCTTGCCTACCCTGGCCCACTCTTGCCTACCCTGATCCACCCTTGCCTACTCTGGCCCACCCTTGCCTACCATGGCCCACTCTTGCCTACCCTGGCTTACCCTTGCCTACCCTGGCCCACTCTTGCCTACCCTGATCCACCCTTGCCTACTCTGGCCCACCCTGCTTACCCTGGCCTACGTTTGCCTACCCTGGCCCACCCTTGCCTACCCTGGCCCACCCTTGCCTTCTCTGGCCCACCCTGCTTATCGTAGCCCACCCTTGCCTACTCTGGCCCACCCTTGCCTACCCTGGCTTACTCTTGCCTACCCTGGCCCACTCTTGCCTACCCTGATCCACCCTTGCCTACTCTGGCCCACCCTTGCCTACCATGGCCCACTCTTGCCTACCCTGGCTTACCCTTGCCTACCCTGGCCCACTCTTGCCTACCCTGATCCACCCTTGCCTACTCTGGCCCACCCTGCTTACCCTGGCCTACGTTTGCCTACCCTGGCCCACCCTTGCCTACCCTGGCCCACCCTTGCCTTCTCTGGCCCACCCTGCTTATCGTAGCCCACCCTTGCCTACCCTGGCCCACTCTTGCCTATCCTGGCCCACCCTTGCCTACCCAGACCCACTCTGGCCCCCCCTTGCCTACCCTGGCCCACCCTTGACTAACCAGGTCCACCCATGCCTACCTGGGACTCATTTAATAGATTATTTCTAGCTAGCTAACATTAATTAGCCTAACAAAATGAAACAAACAGCACACACTTTTCTAGGGGCTAAAACATTTGATTACAAAAAAAAAAAACACTTTAATAAGCCTTTAATAAGCCGTCCATTTCTTCTTTTTGTTTTTTTCTCTGTATGCGTGCAACATTTCAACTGAGCGTTTCTCGAATGTTTTCCAAATCAGGTGATGCGGAAAGAAACAAACGACTGGCTGGTATGATCCCTCGTATCATCGCATTTGCGACGTTTCTTCACAACTTTAGTTCCTATCTGCAACTTTTTACTGTCTGATGCGCAAATTTAAAAAAATGAAGAAAAACTTCTAACGGTGCTTTCAAGTTATCCAGTCATATACGACCGCTCATTAAACGTGTTTAGAGACATTAAAAAGGAAAAAGAAATAAAGCTCGGACGGAGGTAGGAGACATCGTTGGTGTTCCTGCCGTGCGTGAGTAGCTAGTGAAGTTAGCTTGATTTGCTAATCTTATCGAAATGACCATTTCTATCCGAATTTAAAAGAAACTCTACGCGATGCCCCGCCCACTGGTTTCCAACACAAGGGTTCCCTTTTGGCATCACGTCATCTTAAGGAGTGTTTCCTTACCACGTCATCTCAACACCTTACACGTTCAAAAGAGCGGCAAACGTCTCGTCTGCAGTAATCACGATAACACGACGCATATCCTTATTCCTTTGGAATGCCGAACAGGAGAAAGGACACCGTCTCGACCGACACCAGCATTCAGAGTCGACGTTCCGAGTGCGGTTGTGAAAGTCGCTGTGATTGGCTCTTCTCACCTGTGACCACGCTGGGAATCTTTGACATGAAGCTCTTGACAGTTCTGATTGGCACGCCGTCGGTTTCATCCTGGATTCGGGTGATTATGTCCTCAATCTGCCGGCAGAGAGGAAGAACAGCCTGTATGAGTTTTCACAGGTTTCTCACTTATCTCTCCTGACCGATATTTCTCACGTACAGGTACAGCAGGTGCTGGTAGCGGCTGAGTGAAAACAGGAAGGTGTACTGTTTACATACATTTCAGTCATTCACAAATCGCATCCTTTTACTCGACCGCTCTCTACTGCACGACAGCCCCTGACCGAGAGAGTGGGACCGAACGAACACGAGAAACATCTGTCCATTTTCGGTCACAGCGCCTGATTTTGCAAAGGGACCGATATCTCTGTGTCATCAAGGGTGGCGTTTATGTTCAAATTAATTAACGTCGATCGGTCAAAATTGTACTACTGTAGGACACGATTGGAATAGTGCAGCCTGGTCGATAACATAAAGGGGAAAGCACTGTTCACTTCATCATATATCCTGCTACCGAACTGAAAAGTTTTAGCGCCTCGAATTCCCGAAAGTCCCAACTTCTGACTGGGAAAAGAAAAAAAAAAAAACCTGCTCACCAACTGGGACTGTCCACGTGGGAATGATGGGGAGTCTAGATTTCAGAGTCTTTCTGACAGCGTCAGATTTCCCAGCTGTTTTGCACCACCCACTTTCGTTCTATCACAGATAAGGACGAGACGTGCTATCGTTTAACGGCCGTACGCTGAATCTAACTCACGTTCGATTAAGAACTCGACGTTGTTGTTTTTTCTGTGGTAAGAGAAACGGACGTTCCAAAATGAAAGGAAATGGCGACACCTTCAGGTCGGAATAACAGGGCGCTTTACCATCCGCCCGAATTCTCACGACGTGGACGTGACATTTAGCGTTATCGCGGCTACACAGATATACAAAAGGCTTTTTATTACATGAGATTGGTGAAAAGTCCCGTAGTGGACTGTTTATGCAACGATGATTGGTTTCCCTCCTGTCCAATCAGGGGTTTCGGACATTTCCGCCTCCGATTTTATTCCAAGCAAAATCTATGCTAATTTGTACGTAAATATTAACAACGTTGATGAGGATGAGACGTACGGCATGTAATCGACCTTTACAGAAGAGTGCGCGAAGCCTTTTAAGCAGGCTTTCCCATTTATATTCGTGTTCGCCTTTTTCCGGCACTACTAACAGTGAATTAAGAGCAAAGTGGGCGGGGCAAATAATGCAACACAGTTAAACTCATGGAATTGAGAATCATTTAAGTAATTTGGTGACCACCCATAGCCAACCAGGCCAGTAAAAGCTCCATTGTGCTGCCCAGTCCTGTGTTTTGGTTGCCCTGAAACCTTTGCCCAGCCTACAACGTAGTAGCTAATGAAATGTTCAAACGTATAGCTAGCTCGTCAAGCACATTAATACGGATCGACGGAAATGAACTGGTATACGAATCCCCGGGAAGAAGTCGACTCTCTGGAGCCAGACCGTTATCTTCTTGTTTGTACCTCCAATCGTCATCAGCATGCTGCGGGCCGACGTTTCGTCTCGGAGCTGTGGTGTTCTCTTCACGCTTAAAAGATATCGATGGACTCTGGCTGGCGACTTTAATTTCTCTCTCGATGGGTTTAGCTGCAAAGTGACTGTAAGCAGTAGACAGGAGAGTTACGTACCGCGCGCGGCGGCTTCCCAGTACATCTATGTATTTATTTATTTACTCATTAAAGTCTTTCCGCAAACTCGTGTGCTCCTGAATAGCTCAAAAGATCATCTGTTATCGTCTTACAAGCTAATTAGTACGCCTTAATAAACCGGATCACACCTTGGCTGACGTGTGTGTGTGTGTGTGTGTGTGTGTGTGTGTGTGTATTGCAGCGGGGTGTGCGATGTGTGCTGGTGTTTTTCTCAGCTCTAATTCGGTACATCAAACACTTTAATCCTGTCGGAGAAATGTCCGAAAAAAACCCAAATATCTCATCACTGCAAGCTTTCCCCTCCAAAATGTACATTTTCAGCGTGTTTAGTGGCAACACGAGCGGTTTTCTTGATGTTCTCTAGCTAGCGTGTGAGGATTTCGTTGTTTGCGTGGCGTCCTAAAGGTAACGGCGGGTAAAAATAATAAAGATAGCTGCACCCGCTAGCATCCCGCTCGAAAAATAGAGATTTTTATATCCACACACAACCTAAAACAGTGCCATACCTTTATTCTCCCTCGTGTGGTACTGCTAGAGAGAGGTTCTCTACTGTAGGCGGACTTACTTAGCACTGACGTGCACACTAATGCTTTTTTGGACTTTAAATGGCTTTACAGTGTGGCTAATGATCATTTTAGCCAATTAAATATAGGTTGTGGCGAGCATTAGTTATTATTAGTTATTACATTCATTATCAAGAAATGTTACTGCGCAAAGATTATAATTATATATATATATATATATATAAAACCATGACATGTCGAGCTAACTGTCGCCTATAAATAACATCCACACCCGTGAAAAAAAAGGCTTTTACTCAGCAGGAGAGAGAGTAATCAGATTAGGAAGCACTTTCTGCCGTCGAGATTGCACGTCGTTATCGCAGTTCTCTGACGCTCGACGCGGGTTCACATGTAAGCGGTAAGACCCCAGACATACGCGTAATGCACTTCTATATATAAACCCAAAACAAAAGCAATCGACAAACCGCCGAGCCGGGCTGAGGTGAACAAAGCGAGGCGTCCTCACATTAACGCAGTACACACATCGTCAGACAAAAGCACACTCAGTCCCTCAACGTATAATTGCATAAATCACGGATGCGAGTTACTCAGCCGTAGTCAATGCTCTCTGCAAAAATAGATAAATAAACACATTATGTACATGGACGGATAACAGGAGGCAGACGGGTTCCTTTGGACCTTATTTCCACCCACGTGTACCGTATACACCCTATATATAAGCCATATTTTTGTCAGATTGGAAAGAATCCCAGATAAAATACCTGCGTTTCTTCTCGTATAAACAACGACTGTCTTTTAGAAGAAGCACCGTGATTGTAGAACACACTTTTTTTTTACGTTTATTTTTTTTTTTTTTAAACAGGAAACTTTCACTTGCAAGTCATGTTTTATTCCCTGTTCAAATTGATCGAACTTTTATAAATATATATATTTTTAAACACAGGCCATACATGTGTACTATACATTTAGTTTGATATTATATTTAATATTGATATCATTCAACCCTTTCAGACGTCTTGTAAGGTTAGCCCGTGTTAGCTAGCTGGCTAGCTTCGACTGTTAACGTTTCAAAATTTTAAAATCCTGCTCAGAACACGAACATGTTTGATAAATCGTGTCAGGTTTGACAGTTAGGGCAAGGGTGGCTCAACGTGTGTGGCTCGTTTGCAGAAGGACGCACGTCCGGCGTTACTTTTGGATCCACAGCTAGTTTTTAAAATATAAAGAGAATTTAGTGGGATTTTACTGGGCTCTTGTGCATACTAAGGAACTGGGTTCCCTAGTCACTGGCTTCAAGAGTAAGGCAATTCTACATACTGACAATGAACACCATTCTGGCGTCTCTGTCACATTCTTAGCCTTCAGTCTCTGAAATATTCACTGAGCGGTGGATTATACATGTGGCAAACAAATCCACAAATAGCACTACTGCACTGGAGATGCTGCATTTAAAGTGGTTTACGGTCCAGGTATCATCAACCGTGATATCTAAGCTGGTTCTTGATGTGCTCATCGATTTATTTTTCTAATCCATAATCATCAATAAAAAGCATTCTCTCTCCGCCGCCGCACTCATTACTCCGCGTTAAAGCACCGCGTTTCAACGTGTGCACCACCCTTCACCTCTCCAGCCTGAAAGCACGCGAGGCCTTGCTCTAAAACACTATAAACAGATCGATGAGCGTGTCTGGTGTCCGCCACCCCGGGGGCTCTGCTCAAGATGGCCGTGTTTCATCTTCATATAATATGTGATTGCATGCTCCAGTTTCCAGCCCCGGGGTTAATACATCATAAAACACAGCAGGCTACATATACGACTGATATATCCAGATCAATACCGATCATTTATAAATGGTGTTAATCGTTTAGTCTCTCTTGGAAAGGTACAAGCAAACATAAGAGTCCACAAGAAGCTTGCGATACACTTTGTTTGTGCGCCGATTTGCGGCGAAAACTCAGAAAAGACTACGCAGGAGGGAACGGTTGGGAAGACGCGGGCAGCGAGGATTGTGTGTTCTGCAGAGAGACTTGGCGGAACATCAGGACTCCTCCCACTGAAAGTCGGGCCCGGGTCGCGCCCCGTTCCTTGCGCTCTCATCGGCCGTAGGTCAACACTGCAGGTACATTCAATCGAAACTGGAATCGCAGACACGTCCAGATATTTAGCATACTAGTCATGATCGCGGATAAAAATAATAAACACAAAAATTGTAATCTTTGGTGGACTGCTGCGGTGTAAGAGGAATAAAGCAATTCGGGATGCGCCTTTATAGGAAAATAATCGACTTCAAGCTGGAACGTCAAACCCAATTATTCTTCTTTCTTCTGAGTTAAACAGGATGTTCGGGAAAATTGTCTCTATTTTTAAGTGAATTAAAAAGTGTTGTACTTTTAAATACTTTTTTTTTAACCCTCACTCAAACCTTTTCACTGAAGTGTAATTTTCTCCCCTGCTCCGCCACCCCTGCGGTCTTGTAAGGCGTTCCCACGGCACATTGACGACTCTTCATTCTATGAGCTGAAACGTATCGATTTGAAACGTAGCCCAGCCTTCAGTTCCTTTGATATTTTAACCCTTAAATTAAATAAATAATTAAATAAATAAATAAATAAATAAATAAATTTAACCACGGGATAGCACAACGCACAGAAAATCCCACGGGGGGACGGACGCACCATGAGTGAATGTCACCTCAGCAGTTCGGCTTCATGCAACGGAAGAGCGATCCGGGGAAAAAAGGCAAGTAACGCACGGTCTTTGATGCCATCTGTTTTTACATCATTTCAGCCATTTCATTTCAGTTTTAGTAATCATAGCCTTCTGGAAGCACGAAACCCTGTATATAAACACAAACTGATTCTAGCCAGAGGGGGAAGGAAAAGAAATCATTTGGAGAACACTAATTGGGATGAAGGAGTGCATTAAGGAGTGCAAACATGATGTTCACAGGGGGTCTTTTCACAAAACCATGACTACTTGAACTGATTTTTCTTTCATCACCGTCAAGCGTACATATCCCACCTTCCTACTACTGGATGAAATGCGTGTAATGAATGCGTCAACGCTCATTTCACCTCTTTCATGTAAAGACGCTCGGCCTCGTGCCAGTGAGTTTGTTCATAATCGCGTTCTCAGCGTGGGTCTTTCTGAAGGAGCTGTTTTACTGGAGTCACTCCAGTGATGTACTTCCAGCACAAATTCCTCTTGGATGTTAGACGACAACACAGCGGTTGCTTTCGACAGAATACTTATCTGGAACTTCTGCTCTGAGAACCATTTCACACTAAACAAAGCACCAGAAGTTATGGTACCCAAGAAGAGGAACTGTACTGTTGCAATGTAACCCCAGTCCAAAGGTTTTAATTGTATGGTTTTTGGTGTCATGGTAACAGTCCAGAACTCATCTGCTGTAAAAATAAATAAATAAATAACAAAAAATGAAATGCTCATAGAAGTTGTAATGGTTTTAATGATTATAACGGGAACCATGTTGGTTTAAATGGAAACTGTAATGGTCCCTGTGGGTCTCTTCTGGTAATTTGTTGCCTTATATTGGTAGCATGTTATGTCTAGTTGATACCATTAAGGACCAATAATTGTAATGGTTTTAATGGTTAGCTGATGGTTTGTGATGGTACTTGTAGGGGAAACCATCAGAATTTCTGTGATGATTTCTATTATTTTTTTCAGCAAGGAAGCCATGGTAACATCTCAGAACTAGCCATGGTAACATCCCAGAACTAGTCATGGTATCATCCCAAAACTAGCCATGTTAGCATCCCAAAACTAGCCATGTTAGCATCCCAAAACTAGCCATGTTAGCATCCCAGAACTAGCCATGGTAACATCTCAGAACTAGTCATGGTATCATCCCAAAACTAGCCATGTTAGCATCCCAAAACTAGCCATGTTAGCATCCCAGAACTAGCCATGGTAACATCTCAGAACTAGTCATGGTAACATCCCAGAACTAGTCATGGTAACATCCCAGAACTAGTCATGGTAACATCCCAGAACTAGTCATGGTAACATCCCAAAACTAGCCATGGTATCATCCCAAAACTAGCCATGTTAGCATCCCAGAACTAGCCATGTTAGCATCCCAGAACTAGCCATGGTAACATACCAAAACTAGCCATGGTATCATCCCAAAACTAGCCATGTTAGCATCCCAGAACTAGCCATGTTAGCATCCCAGAACTAGCCATGGTAACATCTCAGAACTAGTCATGGTATCATCCCAAAACTAGCCATGTTAGCATCCCAAAACTAGCCATGTTAGCATCCCAGAACTAGCCATGGTAACATCTCAGAACTAGTCATGGTAACATCCCAGAACTAGTCATGGTAACATCCCAGAACTAGTCATGGTAACATCCCAGAACTAGTCATGGTAACATCCCAGAACTAGTCATGGTAACATCCCAAAACTAGCCATGTTAGCATCCCAAAACTAGCCATGTTAGCATCCCAGAACTAGCCATGGTAACATACCAAAACTAGCCATGGTATCATCCCAAAACTAGCCATGGTAACATCCCAGAAATAGTCATGGTATCATCCTAAAACTAGCCATGGTAACATACCAAAACTAGCCATTTTATCATCCCAAAACTAGCCATGGTATCATCCCAGAACTAGCTATGGTAACATCCTAGAACTAGTCATGCTAACAGCCTAGAACTAATCCTGCTGACAGCTCCAAACGAGGCAGGGTAACATCCCAGAACTAGCCATTGTATCATCCCAAAACTAGCCATGTTAACATCCCGGAACTAGCCATGCTGACATCCCAGAACTAGGCATACTGACAGCGCCCGAGCCGGAAGGCTACTAAATATGAATTACTACACTGTTTTTCCTCATTCTCTCTCCACAGATCATGTAGAAAACTACATGTACAATAATAACAACTCTCTATCTGTTACTAAAAGTATATTATATCTGCCCTAATAACCAGTTACGTCAAAAATCATCACAGAACAGCAGCAAGGTCCAACCACAGCCGCAGCTGAAACATGGATCTATAGATAGAGCTGGCTAGCTCACTAACGTCAGGTTCATTTGCATTAATCAGCTGGTGAAGACTAGCATTATCTTCATTTTTTTATATGTCGCACCAGGATTGTTTTTGTTTCGTAAAATAGTAGCAAGCTACAGTAACAACAATGACTCAACTGTTGATTCGATGATGTAAATAAAGCGAGTTGCTGAACTAGCATTAGAGAGATATTGGGTGTGATGATGTTCGCGTCCATACGTTGGATGTAAGTACTGCTGCAGAGGAAAAATCACCACTTTAGTTCATGTTAGGCTTCAACTAACTAATTAGGCATCTCACTTTAATCAGCGCTTTAACATGTGCATCACTAGCCTGATGGTTAATGAACATCAAGCCTAACGACGTAGTTGAGGAACTCTTGCAAACGCTAAAGCTAAAGCTGTTTTTCGCTTTGTCCGTTTTGCAGTTTCCCAGTGTAAATAGCGGTATATTTTTAAGATTGGCCAGCCAGCACTTCACACATGGGGACTGTAAGAGAGATCTGATCTCAGAATTACTGCGAAGTACACCAACGTTTCTAGAGTGATTCCTTTCTGTCTAAATTCCACACAAAACCAGCCAGAGGCGTGTTTCTCTCTCGGTCTCGAGAGAAGGTGAGTCAAACCGAGCCAAAGTAGTTGTTATCTAATGTTACTCGAGTTATCTAACGTATTTTCTTTCTTTTTCTTTTTTTTTCCACTTAGATGCCACATGTATATAGGTCTACGCACGTTATCATTTTTAAAGTATTCCGTGTTTAAAATAAATAAAGAAAAAGTTTAGAGTGCACATTAACAAAGCATAAGGTTCAACAGTAAAACTACACACTATAGCAAAAATATCGCTGACACAGCTATGAACCGATGTTCGTTTAGATCCGGACTAAATAACGAACATCTACAATAACCCAATTCCACATAAATTAGCATAATTTACACTGCGGCATTTTACTAAATATTGATGATGACCCAAGGCTCTGGGTTACTGGAAGGTCGGGGGTTCAAGCTGCCACTGTAATCCTCTCTGCTCCAGGGGGCGCTGTATCGTGGCTGATCCCTCGCTCTGACCCCAACTTCCTAACATGCTGGG
Source organism: Ictalurus punctatus (assembly GCF_001660625.3). NCBI lineage: Eukaryota > Metazoa > Chordata > Actinopteri > Siluriformes > Ictaluridae > Ictalurus > Ictalurus punctatus. Next base: position 17,473,345 of record NC_030440.2, on the reverse strand, counting down.
ATACGTGAAGAAAAGAATTTCACCGTGCACAGCCGCCCAGTAAGGACTCATTATCGTTATTAACTCAGATCTCAACGTGTAAATATGAAATTAAGTTAACAACCGCAATCACCATTTTAGCCCATGTTGATCATTCTTAACGTATCTGGAGACTTAGCTGGAGAATCCGGTTCAAAAGCTACGTTACGATATTCGCACGAGGAAAGTTCGGCGTATTCAGAGCCGGGTCACGCACACGCTGAAGTTCCTTTTCCGAGTTCCGCATTCAGATGATTAAAATCACCTGTGTGCAGATCAGGCTTCTGAGGTTGCCAGATTTTTGCTAAGTAGAAATATCAGAAAAGGGTTTTCCAAACCGTCTTTACATAGACCCCCAAATTTAAACACTAGCGCTCGTTAAATCCGAGGAGAAAAAAAAAAAACCCCAACGACCAGAAAATAGAAAATCGCGGACTGAGGACGCAGAAGAAGCTTTTTTTTTTTTTTTTTTTTTTTTTTTCCTTCGCTATTATACAGTTTATAGCATGACGTAACATAAAGGCAAGAGACAACACACAAATACAGCATGGAAAAAGACAATGCTATATAAATGAGAAGACGGCAATATAATAGGAGTCTTGTACATCGCTGAAAATTTGGTTGAATTTAACGTAGCGGCTCCCGACGCGTGCACACTATTATTCGTCAGCCTATAAAACAGCACTCGGTCCAGCGCACGTTATTTCGCACGACGACGTGGGAAGCGTGGCGCTTAGGCAGGGTGAAAAGTCGACTCGCTAAGACAAATCGACTTAGGTTTTAAGGTCAGAATCGCTCGCGGGTATATCCGTAATCACGCCTGATGTCCGAATCGCACGTGCGCAGATTCAGGGTTAACTCCTCGCTACGTCCGCTTCCCGGCTTATTATGCTGATTGTTACTTTCAGTGCGTTTATGATTGTTAGCTAATGCGATAAATATTGATAGAACCGTAATATATTACTGCATCCTGGTGCAAACAGGAATCATGTACTGGTTCGGGAAGACCTGCCGACTTGCCGCTTTGCTGAGATAAAGCAGGGAAAGAAGAAGAAAAAAAAAACCAGCTATAGTTCTTCCGAATTGTATTTCCGACCTTCGCGGCGTGTCATCATCAGGATGTAGTTTTCGCAGTGGTTCGACAGATTTGCTTTAAACGCTGTTGTAAATCAACGACGTCCTCCGTCAAAGTCACCGAGCAGACCGTGCTTTATATCAGACGTCTCCGAAAAGACCAAACCAATCAAAAGGTTGTAAAATTGAGCTTCGTGCTGATGAGAGCGAGACGAGTCCCCTCTCTCTTTGTCTCTCTCTCTCTGTCCGTCTCGGAGGGGTTTTAAAGAGCAGACAGCGGCAGATGTGGGTGGTTAGACGTCAAATACACCCAAAAGAGCTCCTTCTCAATCAATCCCACCCTCGCAAACCTGATTACAACACTTCACAAAGGCCTGCGACTGCCACTTACTGAAAGGAAGAAAGAGCGCCGTGAGAGCTTCCCGGCTCAGGGTTAAGCAGCAAGGTCATTTCAAGGCAGTGCAGAGGGATGTGGGCTGACAATAAGCACCTTCGTCAAAAATAAATAAATAGATAAATAAATAAATAAATAAATAAACGAAAGAAAGCATGGCGCTGTGGAGAAGAATTGGGGCGGGAAAGTCTTTTTTTCAGTGGACGGAATCTAGGACAGCGTGAGCAGGCGTATCACTGCGGGAGGCGGTAGCGTTGCTATAGATAACTGCACGAGGAGAGCGTGCGCTGGTCATACGGCAGCCTGTGGATCGTCAGGCGCGGTTCCACGTGAGACACCAGCCCTGATCGATGCTGCTGATTTTCCACAGCGGGTCTCTGATAAACGACTCTCGGGTTCACCCGCCCGACCGTACGGCGGCGTGACCAGCATTTTCCCGTCTGACGCTAAGGAGCAGGCGGATAAATAAATAATCGATCAATCAATCAATCAATCAAGCGAGGAAATTGAAGATAACGTGAAACGTCATGACGTATGAAATGATAATCAGCGATTTCAAACTAGCGTGCGCGACAACACCGAGTCAGAAGCAGGACGTGCCGCTCGACGTGTCGTTTAAACGACGGAAAAGTGATAAACTGTTTGAAATGGGACATCCGGCACCTCTATGCAAATACACCACATGACTATGCAAATGAGGAAAATACGACACGCCCAGATGTTCTTCCGCCATCCCAGCTAACCTGATATCACCAACATTAGCGAATTCATCTAGCCGGATAACTAACATATCATTAGTGATTAAAATTTACTGTTACCATAACGACTAGAACCATTTAGCGGCTGCTCGAAATATAGCTCCGCCCCTGAACCAGCTTCATACGGAACGTCTCTGTTTTACCCCAAAAATAAGACACGTTATAACTTTATATGGATTATTCCGTACTCATAGCTCTTCGAAAACAAGCTGTAGGTTTTATGACGCTCTTGGCTTTACTTAAAGTGAGCACTTTTTCTTTTCTTTTTTATTTTTGGATACAGAATACATTAAATAGAGAAAAAGGGGTGAGTCAGATTCATATCTGAAATGGTGTCGGTAAAATGATTCCATGCATTTCAGGTATATAGCAGAAGGATGTTCCCAGGGAAAAGAAGACGCGAACAGAAACGGTTCTAACTGCGTTCACTATTACACTCACTGGCCACTTTAATAGGAACACACGCACACCTGCTTGATATCCAATCGGCCAATCGCGCGGCAGGAGTGCAACGCGTATAATTACGCAGACACGAGAGCTTTCGTTCACATTCGGCGTCAGAACGGCGAGAAAACCTGACCGTGGCATGGTAGTAGGTGCCCGGAGTATTTCGGAAATCTCCCGCCAGTTTCACGCTCAAGTCTTTAGAGTGTACACAGAACGGTGTGAAAAAACAACAGTCCCTGTTGAATAATCACTCTCTGCAACCGTGGTGAGCAGAAAAGCATTTCAGAACGCACCGGATGCCAGAGCGGACGGGTTTTCGACAGCGGAAAGCTACACCGTCGTGTCTTTCTACCGTTTTCAACCCTGTTCTGCGATAAGAACGATACCTCGTGTTGAGGAAAGAGATGGAGCGGTCGAATCACGGCTCTCTGTGAGCGTGCGTGTGTGTTTTTAAAGCCACCTGGTGCTGCAGCTTGAACATAAAATGAAGTGGAGCTGCAGGTGAGGGACGGTTTCAAGGCGTCTCTCGTCTCTCATCAAAGAGCACTGTTAATGCACACGAAGCGTCAGAAGCAGCTGTCACGACACCGACTCTCCACCCGAGACTTCAAAGCCTATAGTGAAGTGCAACTCAAACACACCCACATTATTCACATTACGTCAGGTACACATTAAGAGTCTCCCCAGCTCTCGATCTGTCTCGGGGTCTGTCTCTCATGTCGTCACGTCAAATCCTACGTGACGAGTGATAATAGCGCGAGGATTTCATTTTCTCTTGCACTATTTAGATCGGCGGTCGTCAGCTGCTGGACCCCAGACCCAACGAGCACTGAATAAAAAAAATCATTTTATATTACAGAAATAAATAAATAAATAAATAATATATAGTAGAGATGATCGAAACGTCCGTAATTCAGCGAGTCTACGTTCCTAAACTTCTGCAGCAGATCCTCTGTTGAAGTTTATCCGCTCACATGCTCTGATGCGAATTATTTCGATGATCAGACCAGAGGCGAACGACGGAGACAGCTGACGACCAAAACGGAATATTTCAAGACAAATGGACAGAGAACTATGCATTTATTTTCCACTTATCTGTTATATTACACTTGCAGGACAAAGAAAGGCCTCGATCATTAACAAAGGAACGTGCTGGAATGGGTTACTCATTCATGTTCAGTCAGTCGTCTTCGTGAAATGATTTAAATGGGTGGTTCTGTGCGCTGTATGTGCAGTGGAGCATCGGCAGGGGTCTGTGATTTTTATGATTATTTTGTAAAGTGCACCTATTACGGTTTTTCAGATATTCCCTTTCATGTAGTGCGTCACATACGTAGCTGTGTGCGAATGTAAAGCGCCTGCAAAGTTTCAACGGTCGAAGCGCACGACAAACGGAGTAATCGACTCCCAAAAGAAGGAATCGATTCTGAACAGCTGAGTCGAGTCGTTAGTGATTCCAGACTTTACTTCCTGTACTAACCTACGTAGGTGTGTAACAAAAAGCCCCGCCTCCAGTCTGACGGCGGTAGACCGATCACGACAGACCGGGACGTCTGACCGATCAGAGCAGAGTATGCTCTCTGAAAGGAGGAGTTTCGAACGAATCCTTTAGGACGGATCATTTAACGAGTCGTTTGTGACACCGGGGGAAAAAGGTAACGCTGCAGTTTAAATGACGAGCACGTTAAAGTGTTTTTTGACCTCGGATGCGTGTAAATCGATCGCATGAGAGCTTTAAAACAAATTAGGCGCGTTTCAAAACCATAACAGGTGCGCTTTAAGTTTAATCCAAAACGCAACAATCAAAAACAAGTCAGTCTATAAATAAAAGCTCATTCAGATCGTAGTGAACAAGCTTTAAATAGTGAGAATATTACTGCACACGTGTATTACCATGCGTGTTATAAAATACGGAAGGACGGGACATTCAGAAATAACTGCTGGAGTGGTCAGACGTTCTGTAGGATCTGATTCCGAGTCAAACCTGGCAACGTGAAGCATCTTTACGAAACAAAACCTAATCCCGTTTAAATTAAATCCATGAATTCATCGTTAACGGTTAACCGTTTCATCTTTTCCAGGCGTGGAATTTGAGATAATCGGCCCCTTTCAGCTGTGTTTTTAGTCGAATACTTGAGATTTAGACGTTTAAGTTGATCGTTGAGTTATAAAATCCCTGAACAATTAACCAATTAGTTTAAAGTCAGAAGGAACGAGGCATCGTTTCTTGTTGGAAATCTTCCTTTTCCCTTTCTTTTGAAAACATTTCATTCAGCGCCGGTTCACCGAAATCAAATTTTAGACTCTGTATTGTCTGACAGCGCTGCGCTGCTAAATGAAGCCTTTATAGTTCATGACTGTGCTGAAACAGGGACAATAGTCACGCTCCCTCACGGTGGGCTCTGCAGCGGCGCCTTTCATTCACCAGAACTCCTCGTTCTCCTTCTTGACTGAAAGGCGAAGAGGAGAAACGAGATTACGTTCATGTAAATGCCTGCCTGTAAGGCATAAACCACACACACGCACACACACACACATACGCACGCACACACAAACACACACACACACGCACGCACACACAAACACACACACACACGCACGCACACACAAACACACACACACACGCACGCACACACAAACACACACACACAAACACACACACACACACACACACACACACACACACACGCACGCACACACAAACACACACACACACGCACGCACACACAAACACACACACACACGCACGCACACACAAACACACACACACACGCACGCACACACAAACACACACACACACGCACGCACGCACACACAAACACACACGCACACACAAACACACACACACACGCACGCACACACAAACACACACACACACGCACGCACACACGCACACACAAACACACACACACACGCACGCACACTTTATTTTCAGAGAAGAATTCTCTGTAAACGAAGTCCGATTAGCAGCAATCTACAATCACAAGCACATAAATGCCACAACCTGCTGCTTACAAATCACTCTGGACTCTCTCTCTCTCTCTCTCTCTCTCTCTCTCTCTCTCTCCCTTCTCTCTCTCTCTCACTCTCTCTCTCTCTCTCTCTCTCTCTCCCTCTCACTCTCTCTCTCTCTCTCTCTCTCTCTCTCTCTCTCTCACTCTCCCTCTCCCTCTCCCTCTCTCTCTCCCCCTCTCTCTCTCTCTCTCCCTCCCTCTCTCTCTCTTACTCTCCTCTCTCTCCTTCTCTCTTTCTCTCTCTCTCCCTCTCTCTCTCTCTCCCAGTCAGTGCAAACATCTCACTCATGCTTCCAAAAAAATCACCTGATTAAGTCAATAATGAATGAAGGATGAATGTCTGAGGCCGGGAGCCACGGTCACGTCGAAGCTGTACAGCCTCATTTCCGCAGGCCGTGAGCACGTAATCAGACGGGTTCCGCTTTCGACGAGGAAATTTCACACTACGTAGAGGATTAATCCACGTCCCTGAGGGAGCTTCCCGAAAAATCGCTATAATCAAATCTATTCAGTCGTAACAAAAGCACACATGTTAATCAACAGCCCAAATAAATGGCCTCTCACTCCTGGATGGCGGTTTAGTGTCATCATTCATAATTGAAAGCAAAAAAAAAAAAAAAAAAACCCCGGCGAACGGTTAGCTTTGAAACACCTGAAGGTCAGACACGACGTTTGAGCTGCTGTCTGCTCTGAGTGGAGGGCCGGCGCTGACAGCTGGAAGATGTATTTCTTAAAGGGAATGTAATGACAAGGCTGTCAAGCTCCCTGAAGAAGAGTGCAGCGTAGCAGCCACAGCACATTTCCTCGTTTCAGTCAGAATACACCGCACGGTAATGACTTGGCCATGTGGCTGAACTAAACATCAAAGTGCATTCGCCGGTCCGCTGACGGGCTTTCTGCGCTGTCCTGTATAGAACAGTGCGTCCCGGACATGCAGAGATCCTTAGAGGAGCGGCTGGAACAAGATTTTAAAAGCTGCTGAACTATAGCAACTGATCTTTATATAGGACACAATAAACGAGAGGTTCTCAAAGTGGAGTCTGGGGACGCGTAGCCTTTTCCTTACAGTGGTGGAAATAACAAGTTGGTTGAGAACGTCGTGTTATGACTTTGCTGTGTCGTACATTCGAACTGGCATACATATAATAATATAAAAAAAAACATAAAGGCTCATTCCAACAGGAGTGGGATTTGGTAAGGTGGTTATAGGGCTGCATAAGATCAGCATGAGCTGACTTTCTTAACTGACAAAAACCCTACATTAATATTCATATAGATTCAATCCAACAAGAGGGATATTTGGTAAGACTGTACTTAATGTGTTCACAGAGCTACATCAGATCTGCATGAGCGAACTTTCTTATTAAGTGAAATAAAAAGCACAGAAATATTCATGAAGGCTTATTCCAGCAGGAGTGGGATTCCAGGTCGTTACTTAAGGTGTTCATAGTAGTTCTACATACGCCGGGAAAGATCGGACTTTCTTAACTGGCGTCAGCCGACATAAATGTGGCTCTGTCAATTTTGACGTCGCCATAACACTCGAGTCGAGTGACGTGTTGGACGGACTTACGTCCTGTTACGACCTCCACGGCAGGCGCACACTGACATTTTGTAGCTCAGCATAGGTCCGATTTGTCAAACATCAAATTCAAAACGTCAGTCCAGGAAGTTCTGTCATTGTGGTGCCAAAGCACTGCTGAAAGTGATCACAATAATAATAATAATAATAATAATAATAATAATAATAAAAATAGTAATAATAATACTAATAAAATAATAATAAAATAATAATAATAATAATAATAAAATAATAATAATAATAACAATACTAATACTAATACTAATAATAATAATAATAATAATAATAATAAAATAATAATAATAACAATACTACTACTACTACTACTACTAATAATAATAATAACAATACTACTACTACTACTACTACTACTAATAATAATAATAATAAATACACTATATGGCCAGACGTTTGTGGACACCTGACCGTCACGTAGTTCTTCTCCGAAATGTTGCCACGAAGTTTGAAGCACATAATTGTATAGCATGTCCTTGTTTGCTGTAGCGTTACAGTTTCCCTTCAGTGGAACTGAGAAGCCCAAACACTGCTCCAGCATGACGACGGCCCTGTGCACAAAGCGAGCTCCGTGAAGACATGGCGTGTGAAGTGTGAAGGTTGGAAGAAGGTGGAAGGACCGGAGTGTCCTGCACGGAGCCCTGACCTCGACCCCACCGAACACCTCTGGGATGAACTGGAACTGGAGCTTCCTCGACATCCCATCATCAGTCCCCGACCTCAACCTCACTGATGCTCTTGTAGCTGAATGAACGCAAATCCTCCACAACACAACAACTATAAAAGCTTATAACATGCAGCGATACCTGCCTTCTTCTTCTTAAAAAAAAAACCCAAAACAACATAAATATTTACAATATTTTCATTCTAGTCATGTTTACAGGAACTCTTGGTTGGTGTGCAGGAGATGGTCGTTAAACGAGTCTCCAGTAAAGGCGGCGTCATTTACATTAGCCTCAGGCCAAAATGCACAGAGTCTCTTCACAGAGGTCACGGAACGTAGACACTAGGGGCTCTCACACGTCCTGGATCCAGGTTCTGCGCTGTCTTAACGAATACAAATGCTTTTGTTCAAGGACACTCTGCTGTAGTGCTAGAAATGATAAAAACAGCTCGACTCAAAGTATATTTATCAACAGTCAAAGGGTGATTCACGTAAATATGGCAACGCCACACAGATATTGGGCTTCATTCATCAATCTTTTAGGAAACACGGTTGTGTGTGAATGTTTCCGTCAACCGAACCAAAGTAAAAATTCACACCAGATTTCAAACGACAGGAAACTTAAGCTCTTAAGGTGTTCATAAGATCGACATAAACCTTTCTGGCATACATTACAACCCACACTCAAATTCACAGACGTCTCAATCCAACAGCCGTCACCTGTCTCAGAGAGTGCTTCGTGAACTTTGACCTCAGATTGACATAACCCCTGCGTTGAGCGTCATATCACGGTTGACATTCAGTAATGTTATGCTTCTTCAAGCCAACGTATATTAGAGCGTCACGACTTTCACGTTGTAACTCCGCGCAGCTCTGATTTATTTAACATCGAAACCCGACGTGTTTAAAGAGCAGAGGTAATATATCGTGTCGTTACGGTGCCATATCGTTATTATGAGTAAACCGAATCTTTAATGAAATATCAAAGTAGGAACAAAGTACATACATGACACTGTTATTCCAGCATAATAAAAGTCAGTGTCATAACGTTCACTATGTCACAGTGTTATGAACTACAGCTGCACTAAATTAGCCTTCGTAGACGCTTCATAATCAACCTCAGTGCATTATAATTACCATGATAATCAACATATACATATCTCTTATCACAGTATGATAACTGTCAGAATTCTTATAACCTTCACGATGTAGGTGATATAAAGCAGGTGATATAGAATACTACAGTGTCGTTTTAGTAGCTTCCTAATAATGCTCACGGGATCATAATTACCATGACGATGTATTCAATCAAATGACACCGTATAGCTGTTATAACAGTATGATAACTGCCACAATTCTTATAACCTATAACCTATAAAGTCACAGTGTTATAAAGCAGTTACCATTTCAAGCCACATTCAGCAGACGCTACAGAGCATCGTTTGAATTTATTCATTTAACCTCATCATTACTCGGACGTACCAGAAGTAGCTACACGGCGACGTGTTACGACGCTCCGACGTACGTGAGTTCAGCCCAGAAAATGACATAACGTCATTTCAGTCTCAATCCGTCAGTTGACTCGACCGTTATTTCAACTTGAATTGAATGGAAAACTGAATAAAGCAGTCGTCATGACAACTGACGCCTGACGTATGTCTTTATGGGTTTGGATCGGCTCTTACGAAGGGCTGAGGCGGGTTTTACGAAGCGTACAATACTGTAAGTATTAATGCAGCTGAGTATCAACGTAGAAGATTCCCAAATTCAGGGAAGTTGTTATATGTACTGTACTGTACTGTCTCTGTGTGTGTGTGTGTATATATATATACATAAAGATGACTTCTTATTTTTATTTTCTTCCCTGAAATGTAAAACTTGGTGTAACAAGATTGGTGTTTCCTTCAATCTAAATGCAAATATCCTGAAAGTAAACAAGCGCTCTCAACATTCCCTGCTTCATTTCAAAGCCAGTGAGCCGAGGCTGGGGTACGGAGCTGAAATAATAAGAACTGCTCTCTGTCCAATTACTTGCGGTCTGCGCCGTACATTACCTGGGCTTACTAATATCATTATGTAACATACTGCCTG